>NW_027099938.1:0-111940 GCF_031753505.1 Anomalospiza imberbis
GAGAAGCAGAAGCGCGGCTCCGGAGCTATCCGGAGGAAAGTGCCGCTTCCCGGCGTCTTTCGGCTTGAAGAGGCGCTCGGAGTGCTCCGCTGGCGCTCTGCTGAGCTGTGCGCGAATTAGCCGCTTCTGCGCCTCCGAGAAGCAGAGATCGCGGTTGCTTGGAAGAGGCGAAGAACGAAGCCGCAAAGAAGCGGGCTTGTGTGCGAAGCCTTCCGACTGCCGGAGGACGGTGGCTGCCGCTCTCCTGCCTCTTGAATTCACTCTCGGCAAGCGAATGGAAAGCGTTCCAGGACAACTTGCCTGGGTTTTGACTTGGTCCTGATGCCTCCCACCTTGGCAAGTCTTGCTCGTCGCCAGAGGCTCCGAGATGCACAGAAGACGGTGGCAGCTGCTGAAAAGAAGGGCAGCGGTGAGTTTGTCGACAAGCAAGAACATAGGCAGCTGCCTGTGCTTGGGAAGGAGCAGCTGCCTGCTTTTGGCAATTGCCTTCACAGCGCCCAGAAGCCCGGTGCTCTGCTGCTTTGTTTTTCGCAGTCAGTCAATTGCACACCAGTGAAGCTGAGCCAGGCTCTTCAGCTTTGCTGCTTTTGAGCATCTGTGCTCCACTTAGGCTCTGTGACATCTCTGGAGGTTGTTTGCCTCGGCCAGGCTGGAAAGTGCCCACTAGTACCTAGAGCTGGGCAGGAGAGGGCAGAGAGCACTTCCATCTGACAGCAGGTTGCAGATTGCCTCGGAAAGAGCCGTGTCCTTGGAATGTGCAGCAAATCCTCTTTCTTTGCAAACCGCGGTTAGTGTGCAGTGTAGGTACACTCTCCCCTTGCCAAATGGAGTGGGAAAGCTTTTCGCTAAGCTAGAGATGACTAGAGAAGCAGAAGCGCGGCTCCGGAGCTATCCGGAGGAAAGTGCCGCTTCCCGGCGTCTTTCGGCTTGAAGAGGCGCTCCGGAGTGCTCCGCTGGCGCTCTGCTGAGCTGTGCGCGAATTAGCCGCTTCTGCGCCTCCGAGAAGCAGAGATCGCGGTTGCTTGGAAGAGGCGAAGAACGAAGCCGCAAAGAAGCGGGCTTGTGTGCGAAGCCTTCCGACTGCCGGAGGACGGTGGCTGCCGCTCTCCTGCCTCTTGAATTCACTCTCGGCAAGCGAATGGAAAGCGTTCCAGGACAACTTGCCTGGGTTTTGACTTGGTCCTGATGCCTCCCACCTTGGCAAGTCTTGCTCGTCGCCAGAGGCTCCGAGATGCACAGAAGACGGTGGCAGCTGCTGAAAAGAAGGGCAGCGGTGAGTTTGTCGACAAGCAAGAACATAGGCAGCTGCCTGTGCTTGGGAAGGAGCAGCTGCCTGGTTTTGGCAATTGCCTTCACAGCGCCCAGAAGCCCGGTGCTCTGCTGCTTTGTTTTTCGCAGTCAGTCAATTGCACACTAGTGAAGCTGAGCCAGGCTCTTCAGCTTTGCTGCTTTTGAGCATCTGTGCTCCACTTAGGCTCTGTGACATCTCTGGAGGTTGTTTGCCTCGGCCAGGCTGGAAAGTGCCCGCTAGTACCTAGAGCTGGGCAGGAGAGGGCAGAGAGCACTTCCATCTGACAGCAGGTTGCAGATTGCCTCGGAAAGAGCCGTGTCCTTGGAATGTGCAGCAAATCCTCTTTCTTTGCAAACCGCGGTTAGTGTGCAGTGCAGGTACGCTCTCCCCTTGCCAAATGGAGTGGGAAAGCTTTTCGCTGAGATAGAGATGACTAGAGAAGCAGAAGCGCGGCTCCGGAGCTATCCGGAGGAAAGTGCCGCTTCCCGGCGTCTTTCGGCTTGAAGAGGCGCTCCGGAGTGCTCCGCTGGCGCTCTGCTGAGCTGTGCGCGAATTAGCCGCTTCTGCGCCTCCGAGAAGCAGAGATCGCGGTTGCTTGGAAGAGGCGAAGAACGAAGCCGCAAAGAAGCGGGCTTGTGTGCGAAGCCTTCCGACTGCCGGAGGACGGTGGCTGCCGCTCTCCTGCCTCTTGAATTCACTCTCGGCAAGCGAATGGAAAGCGTTCCAGGACAACTTGCCTGGGTTTTGACTTGGTCCTGATGCCTCCCACCTTGGCAAGTCTTGCTCGTCGCCAGAGGCTCCGAGATGCACAGAAGACGGTGGCAGCTGCTGAAAAGAAGGGCAGCGGTGAGTTTGTCGACAAGCAAGAACATAGGCAGCTGCCTGTGCTTGGGAAGGAGCAGCTGCCTGCTTTTGGCAATTGCCTTCACAGCGCCCAGAAGCCGGTGCTCTGCTGCTTTGTTTTTCGCAGTCAGTCAATTGCACACCAGTGAAGCTGAGCCAGGCTCTTCAGCTTTGCTGCTTTTGAGCATCTGTGCTCCACTTAGGCTCTGTGACATCTCTGGAGGTTGTTTGCCTCGGCCAGGCTGGAAAGTGCCCACTAGTACCTAGAGCTGGGCAGGAGAGGGCAGAGAGCACTTCCATCTGACAGCAGGTTGCAGATTGCCTCGGAAAGAGCCGTGTCCTTGGAATGTGCAGCAAATCCTCTTTCTTTGCAAACCGCGGTTAGTGTGCAGTGTAGGTACACTCTCCCCTTGCCAAATGGAGTGGGAAAGCTTTTCGCTAAGCTAGAGATGACTAGAGAAGCAGAAGCGCGGCTCCGGAGCTATCCGGAGGAAAGTGCCGCTTCCCGGCGTCTTTCGGCTTGAAGAGGCGCTCCGGAGTGCTCCGCTGGCGCTCTGCTGAGCTGTGCGCGAATTAGCCGCTTCTGCGCCTCCGAGAAGCAGAGATCGCGGTTGCTTGGAAGAGGCGAAGAACGAAGCCGCAAAGAAGCGGGCTTGTGTGCGAAGCCTTCCGACTGCCGGAGGACGGTGGCTGCCGCTCTCCTGCCTCTTGAATTCACTCTCGGCAAGCGAATGGAAAGCGTTCCAGGACAACTTGCCTGGGTTTTGACTTGGTCCTGATGCCTCCCACCTTGGCAAGTCTTGCTCGTCGCCAGAGGCTCCGAGATGCACAGAAGACGGTGGCAGCTGCTGAAAAGAAGGGCAGCGGTGAGTTTGTCGACAAGCAAGAACATAGGCAGCTGCCTGTGCTTGGGAAGGAGCAGCTGCCTGGTTTTGGCAATTGCCTTCACAGCGCCCAGAAGCCCGGTGCTCTGCTGCTTTGTTTTTCGCAGTCAGTCAATTGCACACTAGTGAAGCTGAGCCAGGCTCTTCAGCTTTGCTGCTTTTGAGCATCTGTGCTCCACTTAGGCTCTGTGACATCTCTGGAGGTTGTTTGCCTCGGCCAGGCTGGCAAGTGCCCGCTAGTACCTAGAGCTGGGCAGGAGAGGGCAGAGAGCACTTCCATCTGACAGCAGGTTGCAGATTGCCTCGGAAAGAGCCGTGTCCTTGGAATGTGCAGCAAATCCTCTTTCTTTGCAAACCGCGGTTAGTGTGCAGTGTAGGTACACTCTCCCCTTGCCAATGGAGTGGGAAAGCTTTTCGCTAAGCTAGAGATGACTAGAGAAGCAGAAGCGCGGCTCCGGAGCTATCCGGAGGAAAGTGCCGCTTCCCGGCGTCTTTCGGCTTGAAGAGGCGCTCCGGAGTGCTCCGCTGGCGCTCTGCTGAGCTGTGCGCGAATTAGCCGCTTCTGCGCCTCCGAGAAGCAGAGATCGCGGTTGCTTGGAAGAGGCGAAGAACGAAGCCGCAAAGAAGCGGGCTTGTGTGCGAAGCCTTCCGACTGCCGGAGGACGGTGGCTGCCGCTCTCCTGCCTGTTGAATTCACTCTCGGCAAGCGAATGGAAAGCGTTCCAGGACAACTTGCCTGGGTTTTGACTTGGTCCTGATGCCTCCCACCTTGGCAAGTCTTGCTCGTCGCCAGAGGCTCCGAGATGCACAGAAGACGGTGGCAGCTGCTGAAAAGAAGGGCAGCGGTGAGTTTGTCGACAAGCAAGAACATAGGCAGCTGCCTGTGCTTGGGAAGGAGCAGCTGCCTGGTTTTGGCAATTGCCTTCACAGCGCCCAGAAGCCCGGTGCTCTGCTGCTTTGTTTTTCGCAGTCAGTCAATTGCACACCAGTGAAGCTGAGCCAGGCTCTTCAGCTTTGCTGCTTTTGAGCATCTGTGCTCCACTTAGGCTCTGTGACATCTCTGGAGGTTGTTTGCCTCGGCCAGGCTGGAAAGTGCCCGCTAGTACCTAGAGCTGGGCAGGAGAGGGCAGAGAGCACTTCCATCTGACAGCAGGTTGCAGATTGCCTCGGAAAGAGCCGTGTCCTTGGAATGTGCAGCAAATCCTCTTTCTTTGCAAACCGCGGTTAGTGTGCAGTGTAGGTACACTCTCCCCTTGCCAAATGGAGTGGGAAAGCTTTTCGCTAAGCTAGAGATGACTAGAGAAGCAGAAGCGCGGCTCCGGAGCTATCCGGAGGAAAGTGCCGCTTCCCGGCGTCTTTCGGCTTGAAGAGGCGCTCCGGAGTGCTCCGCTGGCGCTCTGCTGAGCTGTGCGCGAATTAGCCGCTTCTGCGCCTCCGAGAAGCAGAGATCGCGGTTGCTTGGAAGAGGCGAAGAACGAAGCCGCAAAGAAGCGGGCTTGTGTGCGAAGCCTTCCGACTGCCGGAGGACGGTGGCTGCCGCTCTCCTGCCTCTTGAATTCACTCTCGGCAAGCGAATGGAAAGCGTTCCAGGACAACTTGCCTGGGTTTTGACTTGGTCCTGATGCCTCCCACCTTGGCAAGTCTTGCTCGTCGCCAGAGGCTCCGAGATGCACAGAAGACGGTGGCAGCTGCTGAAAAGAAGGGCAGCGGTGAGTTTGTCGACAAGCAAGAACATAGGCAGCTGCCTGTGCTTGGGAAGGAGCAGCTGCCTGGTTTTGGCAATTGCCTTCACAGCGCCCAGAAGCCCGGTGCTCTGCTGCTTTGTTTTTCGCAGTCAGTCAATTGCACACTAGTGAAGCTGAGCCAGGCTCTTCAGCTTTGCTGCTTTTGAGCATCTGTGCTCCACTTAGGCTCTGTGACATCTCTGGAGGTTGTTTGCCTCGGCCAGGCTGGAAAGTGCCCACTAGTACCTAGAGCTGGGCAGGAGAGGGCAGAGAGCACTTCCATCTGACAGCAGGTTGCAGATTGCCTCGGAAAGAGCCGTTGTCCTTGGAATGTGCAGCAAATCCTCTTTCTTTGCAAACCGCGGTTAGTGTGCAGTGTAGGTACACTCTCCCCTTGCCAAATGGAGTGGGAAAGCTTTTCGCTAAGCTAGAGATGACTAGAGAAGCAGAAGCGCGGCTCCGGAGCTATCCGGAGGAAAGTGCCGCTTCCCGGCGTCTTTCGGCTTGAAGAGGCGCTCCGGAGTGCTCCGCTGGCGCTCTGCTGAGCTGTGCGCGAATTAGCCGCTTCTGCGCCTCCGAGAAGCAGAGATCGCGGTTGCTTGGAAGAGGCGAAGAACGAAGCCGCAAAGAAGCGGGCTTGTGTGCGAAGCCTTCCGACTGCTGGAGGACGGTGGCTGCCGCTCTCCTGCCTGTTGAATTCACTCTCGGCAAGCGAATGGAAAGCGTTCCAGGACAACTTGCCTGGGTTTTGACTTGGTCCTGATGCCTCCCACCTTGGCAAGTCTTGCTCGTCGCCAGAGGCTCCGAGATGCACAGAAGACGGTGGCAGCTGCTGAAAAGAAGGGCAGCGGTGAGTTTGTCGACAAGCAAGAACATAGGCAGCTGCCTGTGCTTGGGAAGGAGCAGCTGCCTGGTTTTGGCAATTGCCTTCACAGCGCCCAGAAGCCCGGTGCTCTGCTGCTTTGTTTTTCGCAGTCAGTCAATTGCACACTAGTGAAGCTGAGCCAGGCTCTTCAGCTTTGCTGCTTTTGAGCATCTGTGCTCCACTTAGGCTCTGTGACATCTCTCGAGGTTGTTTGCCTCGACCAGGCTGGACAGTGCCCACTAGTACCTAGAGCTGGGCAGGAGAGGGCAGAGAGCACTTCCATCTGACAGCAGGTTGCAGATTGCCTCGGAAAGAGCCGTGTCCTTGGAATGTGCAGCAAATCCTCTTTCTTTGCAAACCGCGGTTAGTGTGCAGTGTAGGTACACTCTCCCCTTGCCAAATGGAGTGGGAAAGCTTTTCGCTAAGCTAGAGATGACTAGAGAAGCAGAAGCGCGGCTCCGGAGCTATCCGGAGGAAAGTGCCGCTTCCCGGCGTCTTTCGGCTTGAAGAGGCGCTCCGGAGTGCTCCGCTGGCGCTCTGCTGAGCTGTGCGCGAATTAGCCGCTTCTGCGCCTCCGAGAAGCAGAGATCGCGGTTGCTTGGAAGAGGCGAAGAACGAAGCCGCAAAGAAGCGGGCTTGTGTGCCAAGCCTTCCGACTGCCGGAGGACGGTGGCTGCCGCTCTCCTGCCTGTTGAATTCACTCTCGGCAAGCGAATGGAAAGCGTTCCAGGACAACTTGCCTGGGTTTTGACTTGGTCCTGATGCCTCCCACCTTGGCAAGTCTTGCTCGTCGCCAGAGGCTCCGAGATGCACAGAAGACGGTGGCAGCTGCTGAAAAGAAGGGCAGCGGTGAGTTTGTCGACAAGCAAGAACATAGGCAGCTGCCTGTGCTTGGGAAGGAGCAGCTGCCTGGTTTTGGCAATTGCCTTCACAGCGCCCAGAAGCCCGGTGCTCTGCTGCTTTGTTTTTCGCAGTCAGTCAATTGCACACTAGTGAAGCTGAGCCAGGCTCTTCAGCTTTGCTGCTTTTGAGCATCTGTGCTCCACTTATGCTCTGTGACATCTCTCGAGGTTGTTTGCCTCGGCCAGGCTGGAAAGTGCCCGCTAGTACCTAGAGCTGGGCAGGAGAGGGCAGAGAGCACTTCCATCTGACAGCAGGTTGCAGATTGCCTCGGAAAGAGCCGTGTCCTTGGAATGTGCAGCAAATCCTCTTTCTTTGCAAACCGCGGTTAGTGTGCAGTGTAGGTACACTCTCCCCTTGCCAAATGGAGTGGGAAAGCTTTTCGCTAAGCTAGAGATGACTAGAGAAGCAGAAGCGCGGCTCCGGAGCTATCCGGAGGAAAGTGCCGCTTCCCGGCGTCTTTCGGCTTGAAGAGGCGCTCCGGAGTGCTCCGCTGGCGCTCTGCTGAGCTGTGCGCGAATTAGCCGCTTCTGCGCCTCCGAGAAGCAGAGATCGCGGTTGCTTGGAAGAGGCGAAGAACGAAGCCGCAAAGAAGCGGGCTTGTGTGCGAAGCCTTCCGACTGCCGGAGGACGGTGGCTGCCGCTCTCCTGCCTCTTGAATTCACTCTCGGCAAGCGAATGGAAAGCGTTCCAGGACAACTTGCCTGGGTTTTGACTTGGTCCTGATGCCTCCCACCTTGGCAAGTCTTGCTCGTCGCCAGAGGCTCCGAGATGCACAGAAGACGGTGGCAGCTGCTGAAAAGAAGGGCAGCGGTGAGTTTGTCGACAAGCAAGAACATAGGCAGCTGCCTGTGCTTGGGAAGGAGCAGCTGCCTGGTTTTGGCAATTGCCTTCACAGCGCCCAGAAGCCCGGTGCTCTGCTGCTTTGTTTTTCGCAGTCAGTCAATTGCACACTAGTGAAGCTGAGCCAGGCTCTTCAGCTTTGCTGCTTTTGAGCATCTGTGCTCCACTTAGGCTCTGTGACATCTCTCGAGGTTGTTTGCCTCGGCCAGGCTGGAAAGTGCCCACTAGTACCTAGAGCTGGGCAGGAGAGGGCAGAGAGCACTTCCATCTGACAGCAGGTTGCAGATTGCCTCGGAAAGAGCCGTGTCCTTGGAATGTGCAGCAAATCCTCTTTCTTTGCAAACCGCGGTTAGTGTGCAGTGTAGGTACACTCTCCCCTTGCCAAATGGAGTGGGAAAGCTTTTCGCTAAGCTAGAGATGACTAGAGAAGCAGAAGCGCGGCTCCGGAGCTATCCGGAGGAAAGTGCCGCTTCCCGGCGTCTTTCGGCTTGAAGAGGCGCTCCGGAGTGCTCCGCTGGCGCTCTGCTGAGCTGTGCGCGAATTAGCCGCTTCTGCGCCTCCGAGAAGCAGAGATCGCGGTTGCTTGGAAGAGGCGAAGAACGAAGCCGCAAAGAAGCGGGCTTGTGTGCGAAGCCTTCCGACTGCTGGAGGACGGTGGCTGCCGCTCTCCTGCCTGTTGAATTCACTCTCGGCAAGCGAATGGAAAGCGTTCCAGGACAACTTGCCTGGGTTTTGACTTGGTCCTGATGCGTCCCACCTTGGCAAGTCTTGCTCGTCGCCAGAGGCTCCGAGATGCACAGAAGACGGTGGCAGCTGCTGAAAAGAAGGGCAGCGGTGAGTTTGTCGACAAGCAAGAACATAGGCAGCTGCCTGTGCTTGGGAAGGAGCAGCTGCCTGGTTTTGGCAATTGCCTTCACAGCGCCCAGAAGCCCGGTGCTCTGCTGCTTTGTTTTTCGCAGTCAGTCAATTGCACACCAGTGAAGCTGAGCCAGGCTCTTCAGCTTTGCTGCTTTTGAGCATCTGTGCTCCACTTAGGCTCTGTGACATCTCTGGAGGTTGTTTGCCTCGGCCAGGCTGGAAAGTGCCCGCTAGTACCTAGAGCTGGGCAGGAGAGGGCAGAGAGCACTTCCATCTGACAGCAGGTTGCAGATTGCCTCGGAAAGAGCCGTGTCCTTGGAATGTGCAGCAAATCCTCTTTCTTTGCAAACCGCGGTTAGTGTGCAGTGTAGGTACACTCTCCCCTTGCCAAATGGAGTGGGAAAGCTTTTCGCTAAGCTAGAGATGACTAGAGAAGCAGAAGCGCGGCTCCGGAGCTATCCGGAGGAAAGTGCCGCTTCCCGGCGTCTTTCGGCTTGAAGAGGCGCTCCGGAGTTCTCCGCTGGCGCTCTGCTGAGCTGTGCGCGAATTAGCCGCTTCTGCGCCTCCGAGAAGCAGAGATCGCGGTTGCTTGGAAGAGGCGAAGATCGAAGCCGCAAAGAAGCGGGCTTGTGTGCGAAGCCTTCCGACTGCTGGAGGACGGTGGCTGCCGCTCTCCTGCCTGTTGAATTCACTCTCGGCAAGCGAATGGAAAGCGTTCCAGGACAACTTGCCTGGGTTTTGACTTGGTCCTGATGCCTCCCACCTTGGCAAGTCTTGCTCGTCGCCAGAGGCTCCGAGATGCACAGAAGACGGTGGCAGCTGCTGAAAAGAAGGGCAGCGGTGAGTTTGTCGACAAGCAAGAACATAGGCAGCTGCCTGTGCTTGGGAAGGAGCAGCTGCCTGGTTTTGGCAATTGCCTTCACAGCGCCCAGAAGCCCGGTGCTCTGCTGCTTTGTTTTTCGCAGTCAGTCAATTGCACACCAGTGAAGCTGAGCCAGGCTCTTCAGCTTTGCTGCTTTTGAGCATCTGTGCTCCACTTAGGCTCTGTGACATCTCTGGAGGTTGTTTGCCTCGGCCAGGCTGGAAAGTGCCCGCTAGTACCTAGAGCTGGGCAGGAGAGGGCAGAGAGCACTTCCATCTGACAGCAGGTTGCAGATTGCCTCGGAAAGAGCCGTGTCCTTGGAATGTGCAGCAAATCCTCTTTCTTTGCAAACCGCGGTTAGTGCGCAGTGCAGGTACACTCTCCCCTTGCCAAATGGAGTGGGAAAGCTTTTCGCTAAGCTAGAGATGACTAGAGAAGCAGAAGCGCGGCTCCGGAGCTATCCGGAGGAAAGTGCCGCTTCCCGGCGTCTTTCGGCTTGAAGAGGCGCTCCGGAGTGCTCCGCTGGCGCTCTGCTGAGCTGTGCGCGAATTAGCCGCTTCTGCGCCTCCGAGAAGCAGAGATCGCGGTTGCTTGGAAGAGGCGAAGAACGAAGCCGCAAAGAAGCGGGCTTGTGTGCGAAGCCTTCCGACTGCCGGAGGACGGTGGCTGCCGCTCTCCTGCCTCTTGAATTCACTCTCGGCAAGCGAATGGAAAGCGTTCCAGGACAACTTGCCTGGGTTTTGACTTGGTCCTGATGCCTCCCACCTTGGCAAGTCTTGCTCGTCGCCAGAGGCTCCGAGATGCACAGAAGACGGTGGCAGCTGCTGAAAAGAAGGGCAGCGGTGAGTTTGTCGACAAGCAAGAACATAGGCAGCTGCCTGTGCTTGGGAAGGAGCAGCTGCCTGGTTTTGGCAATTGCCTTCACAGCGCCCAGAAGCCCGGTGCTCTGCTGCTTTGTTTTTCGCAGTCAGTCAATTGCACACTAGTGAAGCTGAGCCAGGCTCTTCAGCTTTGCTGCTTTTGAGCATCTGTGCTCCACTTAGGCTCTGTGACATCTCTGGAGGTTGTTTGCCTCGACCAGGCTGGACAGTGCCCACTAGTACCTAGAGCTGGGCAGGAGAGGGCAGAGAGCACTTCCATCTGACAGCAGGTTGCAGATTGCCTCGGAAAGAGCCGTGTCCTTGGAATGTGCAGCAAATCCTCTTTCTTTGCAAACCGCGGTTAGTGTGCAGTGTAGGTACACTCTCCCCTTGCCAAATGGAGTGGGAAAGCTTTTCGCTAAGCTAGAGATGACTAGAGAAGCAGAAGCGCGGCTCCGGAGCTATCCGGAGGAAAGTGCCGCTTCCCGGCGTCTTTCGGCTTGAAGAGGCGCTCCGGAGTGCTCCGCTGGCGCTCTGCTGAGCTGTGCGCGAATTAGCCGCTTCTGCGCCTCCGAGAAGCAGAGATCGCGGTTGCTTGGAAGAGGCGAAGAACGAAGCCGCAAAGAAGCGGGCTTGTGTGCGAAGCCTTCCGACTGCTGGAGGACGGTGGCTGCCGCTCTCCTGCCTGTTGAATTCACTCTCGGCAAGCGAATGGAAAGCGTTCCAGGACAACTTGCCTGGGTTTTGACTTGGTCCTGATGCCTCCCACCTTGGCAAGTCTTGCTCGTCGCCAGAGGCTCCGAGATGCACAGAAGACGGTGGCAGCTGCTGAAAAGAAGGGCAGCGGTGAGTTTGTCGACAAGCAAGAACATAGGCAGCTGCCTGTGCTTGGGAAGGAGCAGCTGCCTGGTTTTGGCAATTGCCTTCACAGCGCCCAGAAGCCCGGTGCTCTGCTGCTTTGTTTTTCGCAGTCAGTCAATTGCACACCAGTGAAGCTGAGCCAGGCTCTTCAGCTTTGCTGCTTTTGAGCATCTGTGCTCCACTTAGGCTCTGTGACATCTCTGGAGGTTGTTTGCCTCGGCCAGGCTGGAAAGTGCCCGCTAGTACCTAGAGCTGGGCAGGAGAGGGCAGAGAGCACTTCCATCTGACAGCAGGTTGCAGATTGCCTCGGAAAGAGCCGTGTCCTTGGAATGTGCAGCAAATCCTCTTTCTTTGCAAACCGCGGTTAGTGCGCAGTGCAGGTACACTCTCCCCTTGCCAAATGGAGTGGGAAAGCTTTTCGCTAAGCTAGAGATGACTAGAGAAGCAGAAGCGCGGCTCCGGAGCTATCCGGAGGAAAGTGCCGTTTCCCGGCGTCTTTCGGCTTGAAGAGGCGCTCCGGAGTGCTCCGCTGGCGCTCTGCTGAGCTGTGCGCGAATTAGCCGCTTCTGCGCCTCCGAGAAGCAGAGATCGCAGTTGCTTGGAAGAGGCGAAGAACGAAGCCGCAAAGAAGCGGGCTTGTGTGCCAAGCCTTCCGACTGCCGGAGGACGGTGGCTGCCGGTCTTCTGCCTCTTGAATTCACTCTCGGCAAGCGAATGGAAAGCGTTCCAGGACAACTTGCCTGGGTTTTGACTTGGTCCTGATGCCTCCCACCTTGGCAAGTCTTGCTCGTCGCCAGAGGCTCCGAGATGCACAGAAGACGGTGGCAGCTGCTGAAAAGAAGGGCAGCGGTGAGTTTGTCGACAAGCAAGAACATAGGCAGCTGCCTGTGCTTGGGAAGGAGCAGCTGCCTGGTTTTGGCAATTGCCTTCACAGCGCCCAGAAGCCCGGTGCTCTGCTGCTTTGTTTTTCGCAGTCAGTCAATTGCACACTAGTGAAGCTGAGCCAGGCTCTTCAGCTTTGCTGCTTTTGAGCATCTGTGCTCCACTTATGCTCTGTGACATCTCTGGAGGTTGTTTGCCTCGGCCAGGCTGGAAAGTGCCCGCTAGTACCTAGAGCTGGGCAGGAGAGGGCAGAGAGCACTTCCATCTGACAGCAGGTTGCAGATTGCCTCGGAAAGAGCCGTGTCCTTGGAATGTGCAGCAAATCCTCTTTCTTTGCAACCCGCGGTTAGTGTGCAGTGCAGGTACGCTCTCCCCTTGCCAAATGGAGTGGGAAAGCTTTTCGCTAAGCTAGAGATGACTAGAGAAGCAGAAGCGCGGCTCCGGAGCTATCCGGAGGAAAGTGCCGCTTCCCGGCGTCTTTCGGCTTGAAGAGGCGCTCCGGAGTGCTCCGCTGGCGCTCTGCTGAGCTGTGCGCGAATTAGCCGCTTCTGCGCCTCCGAGAAGCAGAGATCGCGGTTGCTTGGAAGAGGCGAAGAACGAAGCCGCAAAGAAGCGGGCTTGTGTGCGAAGCCTTCCGACTGCCGGAGGACGGTGGCTGCCGCTCTCCTGCCTCTTGAATTCACTCTCGGCAAGCGAATGGAAAGCGTTCCAGGACAACTTGCCTGGGTTTTGACTTGGTCCTGATGCCTCCCACCTTGGCAAGTCTTGCTCGTCGCCAGAGGCTCCGAGATGCACAGAAGACGGTGGCAGCTGCTGAAAAGAAGGGCAGCGGTGAGTTTGTCGACAAGCAAGAACATAGGCAGCTGCCTGTGCTTGGGAAGGAGCAGCTGCCTGCTTTTGGCAATTGCCTTCACAGCGCCCAGAAGCCCGGTGCTCTGCTGCTTTGTTTTTCGCAGTCAGTCAATTGCACACCAGTGAAGCTGAGCCAGGCTCTTCAGCTTTGCTGCTTTTGAGCATCTGTGCTCCACTTAGGCTCTGTGACATCTCTGGAGGTTGTTTGCCTCGGCCAGGCTGGAAAGTGCCCGCTAGTACCTAGAGCTGGGCAGGAGAGGGCAGAGAGCACTTCCATCTGACAGCAGGTTGCAGATTGCCTCGGAAAGAGCCGTGTCCTTGGAATGTGCAGCAAATCCTCTTTCTTTGCAAACCGCGGTTAGTGTGCAGTGTAGGTACACTCTCCCCTTGCCAAATGGAGTGGGAAAGCTTTTCGCTAAGCTAGAGATGACTAGAGAAGCAGAAGCGCGGCTCCGGAGCTATCCGGAGGAAAGTGCCGCTTCCCGGCGTCTTTCGGCTTGAAGAGGCGCTCCGGAGTGCTCCGCTGGCGCTCTGCTGAGCTGTGCGCGAATTAGCCGCTTCTGCGCCTCCGAGAAGCAGAGATCGCGGTTGCTTGGAAGAGGCGAAGAACGAAGCCGCAAAGAAGCGGGCTTGTGTGCGAAGCCTTCCGACTGCCGGAGGACGGTGGCTGCCGCTCTCCTGCCTCTTGAATTCACTCTCGGCAAGCGAATGGAAAGCGTTCCAGGACAACTTGCCTGGGTTTTGACTTGGTCCTGATGCCTCCCACCTTGGCAAGTCTTGCTCGTCGCCAGAGGCTCCGAGATGCACAGAAGACGGTGGCAGCTGCTGAAAAGAAGGGCAGCGGTGAGTTTGTCGACAAGCAAGAACATAGGCAGCTGCCTGTGCTTGGGAAGGAGCAGCTGCCTGCTTTTGGCAATTGCCTTCACAGCGCCCAGAAGCCCGGTGCTCTGCTGCTTTGTTTTTCGCAGTCAGTCAATTGCACACCAGTGAAGCTGAGCCAGGCTCTTCAGCTTTGCTGCTTTTGAGCATCTGTGCTCCACTTAGGCTCTGTGACATCTCTGGAGGTTGTTTGCCTCGGCCAGGCTGGAAAGTGCCCGCTAGTACCTAGAGCTGGGCAGGAGAGGGCAGAGAGCACTTCCATCTGACAGCAGGTTGCAGATTGCCTCGGAAAGAGCCGTGTCCTTGGAATGTGCAGCAAATCCTCTTTCTTTGCAACCCGCGGTTAGTGTGCAGTGCAGGTACGCTCTCCCCCTTGCCAAATGGAGTGGGAAAGCTTTTCGCTAAGCTAGAGATGACTAGAGAAGCAGAAGCGCGGCTCCGGAGCTATCCGGAGGAAAGTGCCGCTTCCCGGCGTCTTTCGGCTTGAAGAGGCGCTCCGGAGTGCTCCGCTGGCGCTCTGCTGAGCTGTGCGCGAATTAGCCGCTTCTGCGCCTCCGAGAAGCAGAGATCGCGGTTGCTTGGAAGAGGCGAAGAACGAAGCCGCAAAGAAGCGGGCTTGTGTGCGAAGCCTTCCGACTGCCGGAGGACGGTGGCTGCCGCTCTCCTGCCTGTTGAATTCACTCTCGGCAAGCGAATGGAAAGCGTTCCAGGACAACTTGCCTGGGTTTTGACTTGGTCCTGATGCCTCCCACCTTGGCAAGTCTTGCTCGTCGCCAGAGGCTCCGAGATGCACAGAAGACGGTGGCAGCTGCTGAAAAGAAGGGCAGCGGTGAGTTTGTCGACAAGCAAGAACATAGGCAGCTGCCTGTGCTTGGGAAGGAGCAGCTGCCTGGTTTTGGCAATTGCCTTCACAGCGCCCAGAAGCCCGGTGCTCTGCTGCTTTGTTTTTCGCAGTCAGTCAATTGCACACTAGTGAAGCTGAGCCAGGCTCTTCAGCTTTGCTGCTTTTGAGCATCTGTGCTCCACTTATGCTCTGTGACATCTCTCGAGGTTGTTTGCCTCGGCCAGGCTGGAAAGTGCCCGCTAGTACCTAGAGCTGGGCAGGAGAGGGCAGAGAGCACTTCCATCTGACAGCAGGTTGCAGATTGCCTCGGAAAGAGCCGTGTCCTTGGAATGTGCAGCAAATCCTCTTTCTTTGCAAACCGCGGTTAGTGTGCAGTGTAGGTACACTCTCCCCTTGCCAAATGGAGTGGGAAAGCTTTTCGCTAAGCTAGAGATGACTAGAGAAGCAGAAGCGCGGCTCCGGAGCTATCCGGAGGAAAGTGCCGCTTCCCGGCGTCTTTCGGCTTGAAGAGGCGCTCCGGAGTGCTCCGCTGGCGCTCTGCTGAGCTGTGCGCGAATTAGCCGCTTCTGCGCCTCCGAGAAGCAGAGATCGCGGTTGCTTGGAAGAGGCGAAGATCGAAGCCGCAAAGAAGCGGGCTTGTGTGCGAAGCCTTCCGACTGCTGGAGGACGGTGGCCTCCGCTCTCCTGCCTGTTGAATTCACTCTCGGCAAGCGAATGGAAAGCGTTCCAGGACAACTTGCCTGGGTTTTGACTTGGTCCTGATGCCTCCCACCTTGGCAAGTCTTGCTCGTCGCCAGAGGCTCCGAGATGCACAGAAGACGGTGGCAGCTGCTGAAAAGAAGGGCAGCGGTGAGTTTGTCGACAAGCAAGAACATAGGCAGCTGCCTGTGCTTGGGAAGGAGCAGCTGCCTGGTTTTGGCAATTGCCTTCACAGCGCCCAGAAGCCCGGTGCTCTGCTGCTTTGTTTTTCGCAGTCAGTCAATTGCACACCAGTGAAGCTGAGCCAGGCTCTTCAGCTTTGCTGCTTTTGAGCATCTGTGCTCCACTTAGGCTCTGTGACATCTCTGGAGGTTGTTTGCCTCGGCCAGGCTGGAAAGTGCCCGCTAGTACCTAGAGCTGGGCAGGAGAGGGCAGAGAGCACTTCCATCTGACAGCAGGTTGCAGATTGCCTCGGAAAGAGCCGTGTCCTTGGAATGTGCAGCAAATCCTCTTTCTTTGCAAACCGCGGTTAGTGCGCAGTGCAGGTACACTCTCCCCTTGCCAAATGGAGTGGGAAAGCTTTTCGCTAAGCTAGAGATGACTAGAGAAGCAGAAGCGCGGCTCCGGAGCTATCCGGAGGAAAGTGCCGCTTCCCGGCGTCTTTCGGCTTGAAGAGGCGCTCCGGAGTGCTCCGCTGGCGCTCTGCTGAGCTGTGCGCGAATTAGCCGCTTCTGCGCCTCCGAGAAGCAGAGATCGCGGTTGCTTGGAAGAGGCGAAGAACGAAGCCGCAAAGAAGCGGGCTTGTGTGCGAAGCCTTCCGACTGCCGGAGGACGGTGGCTGCCGCTCTCCTGCCTCTTGAATTCACTCTCGGCAAGCGAATGGAAAGCGTTCCAGGACAACTTGCCTGGGTTTTGACTTGGTCCTGATGCCTCCCACCTTGGCAAGTCTTGCTCGTCGCCAGAGGCTCCGAGATGCACAGAAGACGGTGGCAGCTGCTGAAAAGAAGGGCAGCGGTGAGTTTGTCGACAAGCAAGAACATAGGCAGCTGCCTGTGCTTGGGAAGGAGCAGCTGCCTGGTTTTGGCAATTGCCTTCACAGCGCCCAGAAGCCCGGTGCTCTGCTGCTTTGTTTTTCGCAGTCAGTCAATTGCACACTAGTGAAGCTGAGCCAGGCTCTTCAGCTTTGCTGCTTTTGAGCATCTGTGCTCCACTTAGGCTCTGTGACATCTCTGGAGGTTGTTTGCCTCGGCCAGGCTGGAAAGTGCCCGCTAGTACCTAGAGCTGGGCAGGAGAGGGCAGAGAGCACTTCCATCTGACAGCAGGTTGCAGATTGCCTCGGAAAGAGCCGTGTCCTTGGAATGTGCAGCAAATCCTCTTTCTTTGCAAACCGCGGTTAGTGTGCAGTGTAGGTACACTCTCCCCTTGCCAAATGGAGTGGGAAAGCTTTTCGCTAAGCTAGAGATGACTAGAGAAGCAGAAGCGCGGCTCCGGAGCTATCCGGAGGAAAGTGCCGCTTCCCGGCGTCTTTCGGCTTGAAGAGGCGCTCCGGAGTGCTCCGCTGGCGCTCTGCTGAGCTGTGCGCGAATTAGCCGCTTCTGCGCCTCCGAGAAGCAGAGATCGCGGTTGCTTGGAAGAGGCGAAGAACGAAGCCGCAAAGAAGCGGGCTTGTGTGCGAAGCCTTCCGACTGCTGGAGGACGGTGGCTGCCGCTCTCCTGCCTGTTGAATTCACTCTCGGCAAGCGAATGGAAAGCGTTCCAGGACAACTTGCCTGGGTTTTGACTTGGTCCTGATGCCTCCCACCTTGGCAAGTCTTGCTCGTCGCCAGAGGCTCCGAGATGCACAGAAGACGGTGGCAGCTGCTGAAAAGAAGGGCAGCGGTGAGTTTGTCGACAAGCAAGAACATAGGCAGCTGCCTGTGCTTGGGAAGGAGCAGCTGCCTGGTTTTGGCAATTGCCTTCACAGCGCCCAGAAGCCCGGTGCTCTGCTGCTTTGTTTTTCGCAGTCAGTCAATTGCACACCAGTGAAGCTGAGCCAGGCTCTTCAGCTTTGCTGCTTTTGAGCATCTGTGCTCCACTTAGGCTCTGTGACATCTCTGGAGGTTGTTTGCCTCGGCCAGGCTGGAAAGTGCCCGCTAGTACCTAGAGCTGGGCAGGAGAGGGCAGAGAGCACTTCCATCTGACAGCAGGTTGCAGATTGCCTCGGAAAGAGCCGTGTCCTTGGAATGTGCAGCAAATCCTCTTTCTTTGCAACCCGCGGTTAGTGTGCAGTGCAGGTACGCTCTCCCCTTGCCAAATGGAGTGGGAAAGCTTTTCGCTAAGCTAGAGATGAATAGAGAAGCAGAAGCGCGGCTCCGGAGCTATCCGGAGGAAAGTGCCGCTTCCCGGCGTCTTTCGGCTTGAAGAGGCGCTCCGGAGTGCTCCGCTGGCGCTCTGCTGAGCTGTGCGCGAATTAGCCGCTTCTGCGCCTCCGAGAAGCAGAGATCGCGGTTGCTTGGAAGAGGCGAAGAACGAAGCCGCAAAGAAGCGGGCTTGTGTGCGAAGCCTTCCGACTGCCGGAGGACGGTGGCTGCCGCTCTCCTGCCTCTTGAATTCACTCTCGGCAAGCGAATGGAAAGCGTTCCAGGACAACTTGCCTGGGTTTTGACTTGGTCCTGATGCCTCCCACCTTGGCAAGTCTTGCTCGTCGCCAGAGGCTCCGAGATGCACAGAAGACGGTGGCAGCTGCTGAAAAGAAGGGCACCGGTGAGTTTGTCGACAAGCAAGAACATAGGCAGCTGCCTGTGCTTGGGAAGGAGCAGCTGCCTGCTTTTGGCAATTGCCTTCACAGCGCCCAGAAGCCCGGTGCTCTGCTGCTTTGTTTTTCGCAGTCAGTCAATTGCACACCAGTGAAGCTGAGCCAGGCTCTTCAGCTTTGCTGCTTTTGAGCATCTGTGCTCCACTTAGGCTCTGTGACATCTCTGGAGGTTGTTTGCCTCGGCCAGGCTGGAAAGTGCCCGCTAGTACCTAGAGCTGGGCAGGAGAGGGCAGAGAGCACTTCCATCTGACAGCAGGTTGCAGATTGCCTCGGAAAGAGCCGTGTCCTTGGAATGTGCAGCAAATCCTCTTTCTTTGCAAACCGCGGTTAGTGTGCAGTGTAGGTACACTCTCCCCTTGCCAAATGGAGTGGGAAAGCTTTTCGCTAAGCTAGAGATGACTAGAGAAGCAGAAGCGCGGCTCCGGAGCTATCCGGAGGAAAGTGCCGCTTCCCGGCGTCTTTCGGCTTGAAGAGGCGCTCCGGAGTGCTCCGCTGGCGCTCTGCTGAGCTGTGCGCGAATTAGCCGCTTCTGCGCCTCCGAGAAGCAGAGATCGCGGTTGCTTGGAAGAGGCGAAGAACGAAGCCGCAAAGAAGCGGGCTTGTGTGCGAAGCCTTCCGACTGCCGGAGGACGGTGGCTGCCGCTCTCCTGCCTCTTGAATTCACTCTCGGCAAGCGAATGGAAAGCGTTCCAGGACAACTTGCCTGGGTTTTGACTTGGTCCTGATGCGTCCCACCTTGGCAAGTCTTGCTCGTCGCCAGAGGCTCCGAGATGCACAGAAGACGGTGGCAGCTGCTGAAAAGAAGGGCAGCGGTGAGTTTGTCGACAAGCAAGAACATAGGCAGCTGCCTGTGCTTGGGAAGGAGCAGCTGCCTGGTTTTGGCAATTGCCTTCACAGCGCCCAGAAGCCCGGTGCTCTGCTGCTTTGTTTTTCGCAGTCAGTCAATTGCACACTAGTGAAGCTGAGCCAGGCTCTTCAGCTTTGCTGCTTTTGAGCATCTGTGCTCCACTTAGGCTCTGTGACATCTCTGGAGGTTGTTTGCCTCGGCCAGGCTGGAAAGTGCCCGCTAGTACCTAGAGCTGGGCAGGAGAGGGCAGAGAGCACTTCCATCTGACAGCAGGTTGCAGATTGCCTCGGAAAGAGCCGTGTCCTTGGAATGTGCAGCAAATCCTCTTTCTTTGCAAACCGCGGTTAGTGTGCAGTGTAGGTACACTCTCCCCTTGCCAAATGGAGTGGGAAAGCTTTTCGCTAAGCTAGAGATGACTAGAGAAGCAGAAGCGCGGCTCCGGAGCTATCCGGAGGAAAGTGCCGCTTCCCGGCGTCTTTCGGCTTGAAGAGGCGCTCCGGAGTGCTCCGCTGGCGCTCTGCTGAGCTGTGCGCGAATTAGCCGCTTCTGCGCCTCCGAGAAGCAGAGATCGCGGTTGCTTGGAAGAGGCGAAGAACGAAGCCGCAAAGAAGCGGGCTTGTGTGCGAAGCCTTCCGACTGCTGGAGGACGGTGGCTGCCGCTCTCCTGCCTCTTGAATTCACTCTCGGCAAGCGAATGGAAAGCGTTCCAGGACAACTTGCTTGGGTTTTGACTTGGTCCTGATGCCTCCCACCTTGGCAAGTCTTGCTCGTCGCCAGAGGCTCCGAGATGCACAGAAGACGGTGGCAGCTGCTGAAAAGAAGGGCAGCGGTGAGTTTGTCGACAAGCAAGAACATAGGCAGCTGCCTGTGCTTGGGAAGGAGCAGCTGCCTGGTTTTGGCAATTGCCTTCACAGCGCCCAGAAGCCCGGTGCTCTGCTGCTTTGTTTTTCGCAGTCAGTCAATTGCACACCAGTGAAGCTGAGCCAGGCTCTTCAGCTTTGCTGCTTTTGAGCATCTGTGCTCCACTTAGGCTCTGTGACATCTCTGGAGGTTGTTTGCCTCGGCCAGGCTGGAAAGTGCCCGCTAGTACCTAGAGCTGGGCAGGAGAGGGCAGAGAGCACTTCCATCTGACAGCAGGTTGCAGATTGCCTCGGAAAGAGCCGTGTCCTTGGAATGTGCAGCAAATCCTCTTTCTTTGCAAACCGCGGTTAGTGTGCAGTGTAGGTACACTCTCCCCTTGCCAAATGGAGTGGGAAAGCTTTTCGCTAAGCTAGAGATGACTAGAGAAGCAGAAGCGCGGCTCCGGAGCTATCCGGAGGAAAGTGCCGTTTCCCGGCGTCTTTCAGCTTGAAGCGGCGCTCCGGAGCGCTTTGCTGCCGCTTTACTGAGCTGTGCGCGAACTAGCCGCTTCTGCGCCTCTGAGAAGCAGAGATCGCGGTTGCTTGGAAGAGGCGAAGAACGAAGCCGCAAAGAAGCGGGCTTGTGTGCGAAGCCTTCCGACTGCCGGAGGACGGTGGCTGCCGCTCTCCTGCCTGTTGAATTCACTCTCGGCAAGCGAATGGAAAGCGTTCCAGGACAACTTGCCTGGGTTTTGACTTGGTCCTGATGCCTCCCACCTTGGCAAGTCTTGCTCGTCGCCAGAGGCTCCGAGATGCACAGAAGACGGTGGCAGCTGCTGAAAAGAAGGGCAGCGGTGAGTTTGTCGACAAGCAAGAACATAGGCAGCTGCCTGTGCTTGGGAAGGAGCAGCTGCCTGGTTTTGGCAATTGCCTTCACAGCGCCCAGAAGCCCGGTGCTCTGCTGCTTTGTTTTTCGCAGTCAGTCAATTGCACACTAGTGAAGCTGAGCCAGGCTCTTCAGCTTTGCTGCTTTTGAGCATCTGTGCTCCACTTAGGCTCTGTGACATCTCTCGAGGTTGTTTGCCTCGGCCAGGCTGGAAAGTGCCCGCTAGTACCTAGAGCTGGGCAGGAGAGGGCAGAGAGCACTTCCATCTGACAGCAGGTTGCAGATTGCCTCGGAAAGAGCCGTGTCCTTGGAATGTGCAGCAAATCCTCTTTCTTTGCAAACCGCGGTTAGTGTGCAGTGTAGGTACACTCTCCCCTTGCCAAATGGAGTGGGAAAGCTTTTCGCTAAGCTAGAGATGACTAGAGAAGCAGAAGCGCGGCTCCGGAGCTATCCGGAGGAAAGTGCCGCTTCCCGGCGTCTTTCGGCTTGAAGAGGCGCTCCGGAGTGCTCCGCTGGCGCTCTGCTGAGCTGTGCGCGAATTAGCCGCTTCTGCGCCTCCGAGAAGCAGAGATCGCGGTTGCTTGGAAGAGGCGAAGAACGAAGCCGCAAAGAAGCGGGCTTGTGTGCCAAGCCTTCCGACTGCCGGAGGACGGTGGCTGCCGCTCTTCTGCCTCTTGAATTCACTCTCGGCAAGCGAATGGAAAGCGTTCCAGGACAACTTGCCTGGGTTTTGACTTGGTCCTGATGCCTCCCACCTTGGCAAGTCTTGCTCGTCGCCAGAGGCTCCGAGATGCACAGAAGACGGTGGCAGCTGCTGAAAAGAAGGGCAGCGGTGAGTTTGTCGACAAGCAAGAACATAGGCAGCTGCCTGTGCTTGGGAAGGAGCAGCTGCCTGGTTTTGGCAATTGCCTTCACAGCGCCCAGAAGCCCGGTGCTCTGCTGCTTTGTTTTTCGCAGTCAGTCAATTGCACACTAGTGAAGCTGAGCCAGGCTCTTCAGCTTTGCTGCTTTTGAGCATCTGTGCTCCACTTATGCTCTGTGACATCTCTGGAGGTTGTTTGCCTCGGCCAGGCGGGAAAGTGCCCGCTAGTACCTAGAGCTGGGCAGGAGAGGGCAGAGAGCACTTCCATCTGACAGCAGGTTGCAGATTGCCTCGGAAAGAGCCGTGTCCTTGGAATGTGCAGCAAATCCTCTTTCTTTGCAAACCGCGGTTAGTGTGCAGTGTAGGTACACTCTCCCCTTGCCAAATGGAGTGGGAAAGCTTTTCGCTAAGCTAGAGATGACTAGAGAAGCAGAAGCGCGGCTCCGGAGCTATCCGGAGGAAAGTGCCGCTTCCCGGCGTCTTTCGGCTTGAAGCGGCGCTCCGGAGTGCTCCGCTGGCGCTCTGCTGAGCTGTGCGCGAATTAGCCGCTTCTGCGCCTCCGAGAAGCAGAGATCGCGGTTGCTTGGAAGAGGCGAAGAACGAAGCCGCAAAGAAGCGGGCTTGTGTGCCAAGCCTTCCGACTGCCGGAGGACGGTGGCTGCCGCTCTCCTGCCTGTTGAATTCACTCTCGGCAAGCGAATGGAAAGCGTTCCAGGACAACTTGCCTGGGTTTTGACTTGGTCCTGATGCCTCCCACCTTGGCAAGTCTTGCTCGTCGCCAGAGGCTCCGAGATGCACAGAAGACGGTGGCAGCTGCTGAAAAGAAGGGCAGCGGTGAGTTTGTCGACAAGCAAGAACATAGGCAGCTGCCTGTGCTTGGGAAGGAGCAGCTGCCTGGTTTTGGCAATTGCCTTCACAGCGCCCAGAAGCCCGGTGCTCTGCTGCTTTGTTTTTCGCAGTCAGTCAATTGCACACCAGTGAAGCTGAGCCAGGCTCTTCAGCTTTGCTGCTTTTGAGCATCTGTGCTCCACTTATGCTCTGTGACATCTCTGGAGGTTGTTTGCCTCGGCCAGGCTGGAAAGTGCCCGCTAGTACCTAGAGCTGGGCAGGAGAGGGCAGAGAGCACTTCCATCTGACAGCAGGTTGCAGATTGCCTCGGAAAGAGCCGTGTCCTTGGAATGTGCAGCAAATCCTCTTTCTTTGCAAACCGCGGTTAGTGTGCAGTGTAGGTACACTCTCCCCTTGCCAAATGGAGTGGGAAAGCTTTTCGCTAAGCTAGAGATGACTAGAGAAGCAGAAGCGCGGCTCCGGAGCTATCCGGAGGAAAGTGCCGCTTCCCGGCGTCTTTCGGCTTGAAGAGGCGCTCCGGAGTGCTCCGCTGGCGCTCTGCTGAGCTGTGCGCGAATTAGCCGCTTCTGCGCCTCCGAGAAGCAGAGATCGCGGTTGCTTGGAAGAGGCGAAGAACGAAGCCGCAAAGAAGCGGGCTTGTGTGCGAAGCCTTCCGACTGCTGGAGGACGGTGGCTGCCGCTCTCCTGCCTGTTGAATTCACTCTCGGCAAGCGAATGGAAAGCGTTCCAGGACAACTTGCCTGGGTTTTGACTTGGTCCTGATGCCTCCCACCTTGGCAAGTCTTGCTCGTCGCCAGAGGCTCCGAGATGCACAGAAGACGGTGGCAGCTGCTGAAAAGAAGGGCAGCGGTGAGTTTGTCGACAAGCAAGAACATAGGCAGCTGCCTGTGCTTGGGAAGGAGCAGCTGCCTGCTTTTGGCAATTGCCTTCACAGCGCCCAGAAGCCCGGTGCTCTGCTGCTTTGTTTTTCGCAGTCAGTCAATTGCACACCAGTGAAGCTGAGCCAGGCTCTTCAGCTTTGCTGCTTTTGAGCATCTGTGCTCCACTTAGGCTCTGTGACATCTCTGGAGGTTGTTTGCCTCGGCCAGGCTGGAAAGTGCCCGCTAGTACCTAGAGCTGGGCAGGAGAGGGCAGAGAGCACTTCCATCTGACAGCAGGTTGCAGATTGCCTCGGAAAGAGCCGTGTCCTTGGAATGTGCAGCAAATCCTCTTTCTTTGCAAACCGCGGTTAGTGCGCAGTGCAGGTACACTCTCCCCTTGCCAAATGGAGTGGGAAAGCTTTTCGCTAAGCTAGAGATGACTAGAGAAGCAGAAGCGCGGCTCCGGAGCTATCCGGAGGAAAGTGCCGCTTCCCGGCGTCTTTCGGCTTGAAGAGGCGCTCCGGAGTGCTCCGCTGGCGCTCTGCTGAGCTGTGCGCGAATTAGCCGCTTCTGCGCCTCCGAGAAGCAGAGATCGCGGTTGCTTGGAAGAGGCGAAGAACGAAGCCGCAAAGAAGCGGGCTTGTGTGCGAAGCCTTCCGACTGCTGGAGGACGGTGGCTGCCGCTCTCCTGCCTGTTGAATTCACTCTCGGCAAGCGAATGGAAAGCGTTCCAGGACAACTTGCCTGGGTTTTGACTTGGTCCTGATGCCTCCCACCTTGGCAAGTCTTGCTCGTCGCCAGAGGCTCCGAGATGCACAGAAGACGGTGGCAGCTGCTGAAAAGAAGGGCAGCGGTGAGTTTGTCGACAAGCAAGAACATAGGCAGCTGCCTGTGCTTGGGAAGGAGCAGCTGCCTGGTTTTGGCAATTGCCTTCACAGCGCCCAGAAGCCCGGTGCTCTGCTGCTTTGTTTTTCGCAGTCAGTCAATTGCACACTATGTGAACTTGAGCCAGGCTCTTCAGCTTTGCTGCTTTTGAGCATCTGTGCTCCACTTAGGCTCTGTGACATCTCTGGAGGTTGTTTGCCTCGGCCAGGCTGGAAAGTGCCCGCTAGTACCTAGAGCTGGGCAGGAGAGGGCAGAGAGCACTTCCATCTGACAGCAGGTTGCAGATTGCCTCGGAAAGAGCCGTGTCCTTGGAATGTGCAGCAAATCCTCTTTCTTTGCAACCGCGGTTAGTGTGCAGTGTAGGTACACTCTCCCCCTTGCCAAATGGAGTGGGAAAGCTTTTCTCTAAGCTAGAGATGACTAGAGAAGCAGAAGCGCGGCTCCGGAGCTATCCGGAGGAAAGTGCCGCTTCCCGGCGTCTTTCGGCTTGAAGAGGCGCTCCGGAGTGCTCCGCTGGCGCTCTGCTGAGCTGTGCGCGAATTAGCCGCTTCTGCGCCTCCGAGAAGCAGAGATCGCGGTTGCTTGGAAGAGGCGAAGAACGAAGCCAGCAAAGAAGCGGGCTTGTGTGCCAAGCCTTCCGACTGCCGGAGGACGGTGGCTGCCGCTCTCCTGCCTCTTGAATTCACTCTCGGCAAGCGAATGGAAAGCGTTCCAGGACAACTTGCCTGGGTTTTGACTTGGTCCTGATGCCTCCCACCTTGGCAAGTCTTGCTCGTCGCCAGAGGCTCCGAGATGCACAGAAGACGGTGGCAGCTGCTGAAAAGAAGGGCAGCGGTGAGTTGTCGACAAGCAAGAACATAGGCAGCTGCCTGTGCTTGGGAAGGAGCAGCTGCCTGGTTTTGGCAATTGCCTTCACAGCGCCCAGAAGCCCGGTGCTCTGCTGCTTTGTTTTTCGCAGTCAGTCAATTGCACACTAGTGAAGCTGAGCCAGGCTCTTCAGCTTTGCTGCTTTTGAGCATCTGTGCTCCACTTAGGCTCTGTGACATCTCTGGAGGTTGTTTACCTCGGCCAGGCTGGAAAGTGCCCACTAGTACCTAGAGCTGGGCAGGAGAGGGCAGAGAGCACTTCCATCTGACAGCAGGTTGCAGATTGCCTCGGAAAGAGCCGTGTCCTTGGAATGTGCAGCAAATCCTCTTTCTTTGCAAACCGCGGTTAGTGTGCAGTGTAGGTACACTCTCCCCTTGCCAAATGGAGTGGGAAAGCTTTTCGCTAAGCTAGAGATGACTAGAGAAGCAGAAGCGCGGCTCCGGAGCTATCCGGAGGAAAGTGCCGCTTCCCGGCGTCTTTCGGCTTGAAGCGGCGCTCCAGAGCGCTTTGCTGCCGCTTTACTGAGCTGTGCGCGAATTAGCCGCTTCTGCGCCTCCGAGAAGCAGAGATCGCGGTTGCTTGGAAGAGGCGAAGAACGAAGCCGCAAAGAAGCGGGCTTGTGTGCGAAGCCTTCCGACTGCCGGAGGACGGTGGCTGCCGCTCTCCTGCCTCTTGAATTCACTCTCGGCAAGCGAATGGAAAGCGTTCCAGGACAACTTGCCTGGGTTTTGACTTGGTCCTGATGCGTCCCACCTTGGCAAGTCTTGCTCGTCGCCAGAGGCTCCGAGATGCACAGAAGACGGTGGCAGCTGCTGAAAAGAAGGGCAGCGGTGAGTTTGTCGACAAGCAAGAACATAGGCAGCTGCCTGTGCTTGGGAAGGAGCAGCTGCCTGGTTTTGGCAATTGCCTTCACAGCGCCCAGAAGCCCGGTGCTCTGCTGCTTTGTTTTTCGCAGTCAGTCAATTGCACACCAGTGAAGCTGAGCCAGGCTCTTCAGCTTTGCTGCTTTTGAGCATCTGTGCTCCACTTAGGCTCTGTGACATCTCTGGAGGTTGTTTGCCTCGGCCAGGCTGGAAAGTGCCCGCTAGTACCTAGAGCTGGGCAGGAGAGGGCAGAGAGCACTTCCATCTGACAGCAGGTTGCAGATTGCCTCGGAAAGAGCCGTGTCCTTGGAATGTGCAGCAAATCCTCTTTCTTTGCAAACCGCGGTTAGTGTGCAGTGCAGGTACACTCTCCCCTTGCCAAATGGAGTGGGAAAGCTTTTCGCTAAGCTAGAGATGACTAGAGAAGCAGAAGCGCGGCTCCGGAGCTATCCGGAGGAAAGTGCCGCTTCCCGGCGTCTTTCGGCTTGAAGAGGCGCTCCGGAGTGCTCCGCTGGCGCTCTGCTGAGCTGTGCGCGAATTAGCCGCTTCTGCGCCTCCGAGAAGCAGAGATCGCGGTTGCTTGGAAGAGGCGAAGAACGAAGCCGCAAAGAAGCGGGCTTGTGTGCCAAGCCTTCCGACTGCCGGAGGACGGTGGCTGCCGCTCTCCTGCCTGTTGAATTCACTCTCGGCAAGCGAATGGAAAGCGTTCCAGGACAACTTGCCTGGGTTTTGACTTGGTCCTGATGCCTCCCACCTTGGCAAGTCTTGCTCGTCGCCTGAGGCTCCGAGATGCACCGAAGACGGTGGCAGCTGCTGAAAAGAAGGGCAGCGGTGAGTTTGTCGACAAGCAAGAACATAGGCAGCTGCCTGTGCTTGGGAAGGAGCAGCTGCCTGGTTTTGGCAATTGCCTTCACAGCGCCCAGAAGCCCGGTGCTCTGCTGCTTTGTTTTTCGCAGTCAGTCAATTGCACACTAGTGAAGCTGAGCCAGGCTCTTCAGCTTTGCTGCTTTTGAGCATCTGTGCTCCACTTAGGCTCTGTGACATCTCTCGAGGTTGTTTGCCTCGGCCAGGCTGGAAAGTGCCCGCTAGTAGCTAGAGCTGGGCAGGAGAGGGCAGAGAGCACTTCCATCTGACAGCAGGTTGCAGATTGCCTCGGAAAGAGCCGTGTCCTTGGAATGTGCAGCAAATCCTCTTTCTTTGCAAACCGCGGTTAGTGTGCAGTGTAGGTACACTCTCCCCTTGCCAAATGGAGTGGGAAAGCTTTTCGCTAAGCTAGAGATGACTAGAGAAGCAGAAGCGCGGCTCCGGAGCTATCCGGAGGAAAGTGCCGCTTCCCGGCGTCTTTCGGCTTGAAGAGGCGCTCCGGAGTGCTCCGCTGGCGCTCTGCTGAGCTGTGCGCGAATTAGCCGCTTCTGCGCCTCCGAGAAGCAGAGATCGCGGTTGCTTGGAAGAGGCGAAGAACGAAGCCGCAAAGAAGCGGGCTTGCGTGCCAAGCCTTCCGACTGCCGGAGGACGGTGGCTGCCGCTCTCCTGCCTCTTGAATTCACTCTCGGCAAGCGAATGGAAAGCGTTCCAGGACAACTTGCCTGGGTTTTGACTTGGTCCTGATGCGTCCCACCTTGGCAAGTCTTGCTCGTCGCCAGAGGCTGCGAGATGCACAGAAGACGGTGGCAGCTGCTGAAAAGAAGGGCAGCGGTGAGTTTGTCGACAAGCAAGAACATAGGCAGCTGCCTGTGCTTGGGAAGGAGCAGCTGCCTGGTTTTGGCAATTGCCTTCACAGCGCCCAGAAGCCCGGTGCTCTGCTGCTTTGTTTTTCGCAGTCAGTCAATTGCACACTAGTGAAGCTGAGCCAGGCTCTTCAGCTTTGCTGCTTTTGAGCATCTGTGCTCCACTTAGGCTCTGTGACATCTCTCGAGGTTGTTTGCCTCGGCCAGGCTGGAAAGTGCCCGCTAGTACCTAGAGCTGGGCAGGAGAGGGCAGAGAGCACTTCCATCTGACAGCAGGTTGCAGATTGTCTCGGAAAGAGCCGTGTCCTTGGAATGTGCAGCAAATCCTCTTTCTTTGCAAACCGCGGTTAGTGTGCAGTGCAGGTACGCTCTCCCCTTGCCAAATGGAGTGGGAAAGCTTTTCGCTAAGCTAGAGATAACTAGAGAAGCAGAAGCGCGGCTCCGGAGCTATCCGGAGGAAAGTGCCGCTTCCCGGCGTCTTTCGGCTTGAAGCGGCGCTCCAGAGCGCTTTGCTGCCGCTTTACTGAGCTGTGCGCGAATTAGCCGCTTCTGCGCCTCTGAGAAGCAGAGATCGCGGTTGCTTGGAAGAGGCGAAGAACGAAGCCGCAAAGAAGCGGGCTTGTGTGCGAAGCCTTCCGACTGCCGGAGGACGGTGGCTGCCGCTCTCCTGCCTCTTGAATTCACTCTCGGCAAGCGAATGGAAAGCGTTCCAGGGACAACTTGCCTGGGTTTTGACTTGGTCCTGATGCGTCCCACCTTGGCAAGTCTTGCTCGTCGCCTGAGGCTCCGAGATGCACAGAAGACGGTGGCAGCTGCTGAAAAGAAGGGCAGCGGTGAGTTTGTCGACAAGCAAGAACATAGGCAGCTGCCTGTGCTTGGGAAGGAGCAGCTGCCTGGTTTTGGCAATTGCCTTCACAGCGCCCAGAAGCCCGGTGCTCTGCTGCTTTGTTTTTTCGCAGTCAGTCAATTGCACACTAGTGAAGCTGAGCCAGGCTCTTCAGCTTTGCTGCTTTTGAGCATCTGTGCTCCACTTAGGCTCTGTGACATCTCTCGAGGTTGTTTGCCTCGGCCAGGCTGGCAAGTGCCCGCTAGTACCTAGAGCTGGGCAGGAGAGGGCAGAGAGCACTTCCATCTGACAGCAGGTTGCAGATTGCCTCGGAAAGAGCCGTGTCCTTGGAATGTGCAGCAAATCCTCTTTCTTTGCAAACCGCGGTTAGTGTGCAGTGTAGGTACGCTCTCCCCTTGCCAAATGGAGTGGGAAAGCTTTTCGCTAAGCTAGAGATGACTAGAGAAGCAGAAGCGCGGCTCCGGAGCTATCCGGAGGAAAGTGCCTCTTCCCGGCGTCTTTCGGCTTGAAGAGGCGCTCCGGAGTGCTCCGCTGGCGCTCTGCTGAGCTGTGCGCGAATTAGCCGCTTCTGCGCCTCCGAGAAGCAGAGATCGCGGTTGCTTGGAAGAGGCGAAGAACGAAGCCGCAAAGAAGCGGGCTTGTGTGCGAAGCCTTCCGACTGCCGGAGGACGGTGGCTGCCGCTCTCCTGCCTCTTGAATTCACTCTCGGCAAGCGAATGGAAAGCGTTCCAAGACAACTTGCCTGGGTTTTGACTTGGTCCTGATGCGTCCCACCTTGGCAAGTCTTGCTCGTCGCCTGAGGCTCCGAGATGCACAGAAGACGGTGGCAGCTGCTGAAAAGAAGGGCAGCGGTGAGTTTGTCGACAAGCAAGAACATAGGCAGCTGCCTGTGCTTGGGAAGGAGCAGCTGCCTGGTTTTGGCAATTGCCTTCACAGCGCCCAGAAGCCCGGTGCTCTGCTGCTTTGTTTTTCGCAGTCAGTCAATTGCACACTAGTGAAGCTGAGCCAGGCTCTTCAGCTTTGCTGCTTTTGAGCATCTGTGCTCCACTTAGGCTCTGTGACATCTCTGGAGGTTGTTTGCCTCGGCCAGGGCTGGCAAGTGCCCGGCTAGTACCTAGAGCTGGGGCAGGAGAGGGCAGAGAGCACTTCCATCTGACAGCAGGTTGCAGATTGCCTCGGAAAGAGCCGTGTCCTTGGAATGTGCAGCAAATCCTCTTTCTTTGCAAACCGCGGTTAGTGTGCAGTGTAGGTACACTCTCCCCTTGCCAAATGGAGTGGAAAGCTTTTCGCTAAGCTAGAGATGACTAGAGAAGCAGAAGCGCGGCTCCGGAGCTATCCGGAGGAAAGTGCCGCTTCCCGGCGTCTTTCGGCTTGAAGAGGCGCTCCGGAGTGCTCCGCTGGCGCTCTGCTGAGCTGTGCGCGAATTAGCCGCTTCTGCGCCTCCGAGAAGCAGAGATCGCGGTTGCTTGGAAGAGGCGAAGAACGAAGCCGCAAAGAAGCGGGCTTGTGTGCGAAGCCTTCCGACTGCCGGAGGACGGTGGCTGCCGCTCTCCTGCCTCTTGAATTCACTCTCGGCAAGCGAATGGAAAGCGTTCCAGGACAACTTGCCTGGGTTTTGACTTGGTCCTGATGCCTCCCACCTTGGCAAGTCTTGCTCGTCGCCAGAGGCTCCGAGATGCACAGAAGACGGTGGCAGCTGCTGAAAAGAAGGGCAGCGGTGAGTTTGTCGACAAGCAAGAACATAGGCAGCTGCCTGTGCTTGGGAAGGAGCAGCTGCCTGGTTTTGGCAATTGCCTTCACAGCGCCCAGAAGCCCGGTGCTCTGCTGCTTTGTTTTTCGCAGTCAGTCAATTGCACACTAGTGAAGCTGAGCCAGGCTCTTCAGCTTTGCTGCTTTTGAGCATCTGTGCTCCACTTAGGCTCTGTGACATCTCTCGAGGTTGTTTGCCTCGGCCAGGCTGGCAAGTGCCCGCTAGTACCTAGAGCTGGGCAGGAGAGGGCAGAGAGCACTTCCATCTGACAGCAGGTTGCAGATTGCCTCGGAAAGAGCCGTGTCCTTGGAATGTGCAGCAAATCCTCTTTCTTTGCAAACCGCGGTTAGTGTGCAGTGTAGGTACACTCTCCCCTTGCCAAATGGAGTGGGAAAGCTTTTCGCTAAGCTAGAGATGACTAGAGAAGCAGAAGCGCGGCTCCGGAGCTATCCGGAGGGAAAGTGCCTCTTCCCGGCGTCTTTCGGCTTGAAGAGGCGCTCCGGAGTGCTCCGCTGGCGCTCTGCTGAGCTGTGTGCGAATTAGCCGCTTCTGCGCCTCCGAGAAGCAGAGATCGCGGTTGCTTGGAAGAGGCGAAGAACGAAGCCGCAAAGAAGCGGGCTTGTGTGCCAAGCCTTCCGACTGCCGGAGGACGGTGGCTGCCGCTCTCCTGCCTCTTGAATTCACTCTCGGCAAGCGAATGGAAAGCGTTCCAGGACAACTTGCCTGGGTTTTGACTTGGTCCTGATGCCTCCCACCTTGGCAAGTCTTGCTCGTCGCCTGAGGCTCCGAGATGCACCGAAGACGGTGGCAGCTGCTGAAAAGAAGGGCAGCGGTGAGTTTGTCGACAAGCAAGAACATAGGCAGCTGCCTGTGCTTGGGAAGGAGCAGCTGCCTGGTTTTGGCAATTGCCTTCACAGCGCCCAGAAGCCCGGTGCTCTGCTGCTTTGTTTTTCGCAGTCAGTCAATTGCACACTAGTGAAGCTGAGCCAGGCTCTTCAGCTTTGCTGCTTTTGAGCATCTGTGCTCCACTTAGGCTCTGTGACATCTCTCGAGGTTGTTTGCCTCGGCCAGGCTGGAAAGTGCCCGCTAGTAGCTAGAGCTGGGCAGGAGAGGGCAGAGAGCACTTCCATCTGACAGCAGGTTGCAGATTGCCTCGGAAAGAGCCGTGTCCTTGGAATGTGCAGCAAATCCTCTTTCTTTGCAAACCGCGGTTAGTGTGCAGTGTAGGTACACTCTCCCTTGCCAAATGGAGTGGGAAAGCTTTTCGCTAAGCTAGAGATGACTAGAGAAGCAGAAGCGCGGCTCCGGAGCTATCCGGAGGAAAGTGCCGCTTCCCGGCGTCTTTCGGCTTGAAGAGGCGCTCCGGAGTGCTCCGCTGGCGCTCTGCTGAGCTGTGCGCGAATTAGCCGCTTCTGCGCCTCCGAGAAGCAGAGATCGCGGTTGCTTGGAAGAGGCGAAGAACGAAGCCGCAAAGAAGCGGGCTTGCGTGCCAAGCCTTCCGACTGCCGGAGGACGGTGGCTGCCGCTCTCCTGCCTCTTGAATTCACTCTCGCAAGCGAATGGAAAGCGTTCCAGGACAACTTGCCTGGGTTTTGACTTGGTCCTGATGCGTCCCACCTTGGCAAGTCTTGCTCGTCGCCAGAGGCTCCGAGATGCACAGAAGACGGTGGCAGCTGCTGAAAAGAAGGCAGCGGTGAGTTTGTCGACAAGCAAGAACATAGGCAGCTGCCTGTGCTTGGGAAGGAGCAGCTGCCTGGTTTTGGCAATTGCCTTCACAGCGCCCAGAAGCCCGGTGCTCTGCTGCTTTGTTTTTCGCAGTCAGTCAATTGCACACTAGTGAAGCTGAGCCAGGCTCTTCAGCTTTGCTGCTTTTGAGCATCTGTGCTCCACTTAGGCTCTGTGACATCTCTCGAGGTTGTTTGCCTCGGCCAGGCTGGCAAGTGCCCGCTAGTACCTAGAGCTGGGCAGGAGAGGGCAGAGAGCACTTCCATCTGACAGCAGGTTGCAGATTGTCTCGGAAAGAGCCGTGTCCTGGAATTTGCAGCAAATCCTCTTTCTTTGCAAACCGCGGTTAGTGTGCAGTGCAGGTACGCTCTCCCCTTGCCAAATGGAGTGGGAAAGCTTTTCGCTAAGCTAGAGATAACTAGAGAAGCAGAAGCGCGGCTCCGGAGCTATCCGGAGGAAAGTGCCGCTTCCCGGCGTCTTTCGGCTTGAAGCGGCGCTCCAGAGCGCTTTGCTGCCGCTTTACTGAGCTGTGCGCGAATTAGCCGCTTCTGCGCCTCTGAGAAGCAGAGATCGCGGTTGCTTGGAAGAGGCGAAGAACGAAGCCGCAAAGAAGCGGGCTTGTGTGCGAAGCCTTCCGACTGCCGGAGGACGGTGGCTGCCGCTCTCCTGCCTGTTGAATTCACTCTCGGCAAGCGAATGGAAAGCGTTCCAAGACAACTTGCCTGGGTTTTGACTTGGTCCTGATGCGTCCCACCTTGGCAAGTCTTGCTCGTCGCCTGAGGCTCCGAGATGCACAGAAGACGGTGGCAGCTGCTGAAAAGAAGGGCAGCGGTGAGTTTGTCGACAAGCAAGAACATAGGCAGCTGCCTGTGCTTGGGAAGGAGCAGCTGCCTGGTTTTGGCAATTGCCTTCACAGCGCCCAGAAGCCCGGTGCTCTGCTGCTTTGTTTTTCGCAGTCAGTCAATTGCACACTAGTGAAGCTGAGCCAGGCTCTTCAGCTTTGCTGCTTTTGAGCATCTGTGCTCCACTTAGGCTCTGTGACATCTCTCGAGGTTGTTTGCCTCGGCCAGGCTGGCAAGTGCCCGCTAGTACCTAGAGCTGGGCAGGAGAGGGCAGAGAGCACTTCAGCTGACAGCAGGTTGCAGATTGCCTCGGAAAGAGCCGTGTCCTTGGAATGTGCAGCAAATCCTCTTTCTTTGCAAACCGCGGTTAGTGTGCAGTGTAGGTACACTCTCCCCTTGCCAAATGGAGTGGGAAAGCTTTTCGCTAAGCTAGAGATGACTAGAGAAGCAGAAGCGCGGCTCCGGAGCTATCCGGAGGAAAGTGCCTCTTCCCGGCGTCTTTCGGCTTGAAGAGGCGCTCCGGAGTGCTCCGCTGGCGCTCTGCTGAGCTGTGCGCGAATTAGCCGCTTCTGCGCCTCCGAGAAGCAGAGATCGCGGTTGCTTGGAAGAGGCGAAGAACGAAGCCGCAAAGAAGCGGGCTTGCGTGCCAAGCCTTCCGACTGCCGGAGGACGGTGGCTGCCGCTCTCCTGCCTCTTGAATTCACTCTCGGCAAGCGAATGGAAAGCGTTCCAGGACAACTTGCCTGGGTTTTGACTTGGTCCTGATGCGTCCCACCTTGGCAAGTCTTGCTCGTCGCCAGAGGCTCCGAGATGCACAGAAGACGGTGGCAGCTGCTGAAAAGAAGGGCAGCGGTGAGTTTGTCGACAAGCAAGAACATAGGCAGCTGCCTGTGCTTGGGAAGGAGCAGCTGCCTGGTTTTGGCAATTGCCTTCACAGCGCCCAGAAGCCCGGTGCTCTGCTGCTTTGTTTTTCGCAGTCAGTCAATTGCACACTAGTGAAGCTGAGCCAGGCTCTTCAGCTTTGCTGCTTTTGAGCATCTGTGCTCCACTTAGGCTCTGTGACATCTCTCGAGGTTGTTTGCCTCGGCCAGGCTGGAAAGTGCCCCGCTAGTACCTAGAGCTGGGCAGGAGAGGGCAGAGAGCACTTCCATCTGACAGCAGGTTGCAGATTGTCTCGGAAAGAGCCGTGTCCTTGGAATGTGCAGCAAATCCTCTTTCTTTGCAAACCGCGGTTAGTGTGCAGTGCAGGTACGCTCTCCCCTTGCCAAATGGAGTGGGAAAGCTTTTCGCTAAGCTAGAGATAACTAGAGAAGCAGAAGCGCGGCTCCGGAGCTATCCGGAGGAAAGTGCCGCTTCCCGGCGTCTTTCGGCTTGAAGCGGCGCTCCAGAGCGCTTTGCTGCCGCTTTACTGAGCTGTGCGCGAATTAGCCGCTTCTGCGCCTCTGAGAAGCAGAGATCGCGGTTGCTTGGAAGAGGCGAAGAACGAAGCCGCAAAGAAGCGGGCTTGTGTGCGAAGCCTTCCGACTGCCGGAGGACGGTGGCTGCCGCTCTCCTGCCTGTTGAATTCACTCTCGGCAAGCGAATGGAAAGCGTTCCAAGACAACTTGCCTGGGTTTTGACTTGGTCCTGATGCGTCCCACCTTGGCAAGTCTTGCTCGTCGCCTGAGGCTCCGAGATGCACAGAAGACGGTGGCAGCTGCTGAAAAGAAGGGCAGCGGTGAGTTTGTCGACAAGCAAGAACATAGGCAGCTGCCTGTGCTTGGGAAGGAGCAGCTGCCTGGTTTTGGCAATTGCCTTCACAGCGCCCAGAAGCCCGGTGCTCTGCTGCTTTGTTTTTCGCAGTCAGTCAATTGCACACTAGTGAAGCTGAGCCAGGCTCTTCAGCTTTGCTGCTTTTGAGCATCTGTGCTCCACTTAGGCTCTGTGACATCTCTCGAGGTTGTTTGCCTCGGCCAGGCTGGCAAGTGCCCGCTAGTACCTAGAGCTGGGCAGGAGAGGGCAGAGAGCACTTCCAGCTGACAGCAGGTTGCAGATTGCCTCGGAAAGAGCCGTGTCCTTGGAATGTGCAGCAAATCCTCTTTCTTTGCAAACCGCGGTTAGTGTGCAGTGTAGGTACGCTCTCCCCTTGCCAAATGGAGTGGGAAAGCTTTTCGCTAAGCTAGAGATGACTAGAGAAGCAGAAGCGCGGCTCCGGAGCTATCCGGAGGAAAGTGCCGCTTCCCGGCGTCTTTCGGCTTGAAGAGGCGCTCCGGAGTGCTCCGCTGGCGCTCTGCTGAGCTGTGCGCGAATTAGCCGCTTCTGCGCCTCCGAGAAGCAGAGATCGCGGTTGCTTGGAAGAGGCGAAGAACGAAGCCGCAAAGAAGCGGGCTTGTGTGCCAAGCCTTCCGACTGCCGGAGGACGGTGGCTGCCGCACTCCTGCCTCTTGAATTCACTCTCGGCAAGCGAATGGAAAGCGTTCCAGGACAACTTGCCTGGGTTTTGACTTGGTCCTGATGCTCCCACCTTGGCAAGTCTTGCTCGTCGCCAGAGGCTCCGAGATGCACAGAAGACGGTGGCAGCTGCTGAAAAGAAGGGCAGCGGGTGAGTTTGTCGACAAGCAAGAACATAGGCAGCTGCCTGTGCTTGGGAAGGAGCAGCTGCCTGGTTTTGGCAATTGCCTTCACAGCGCCCAGAAGCCCGGTGCTCTGCTGCTTTGTTTTTCGCAGTCAGTCAATTGCACACTAGTGAAGCTGAGCCAGGCTCTTCAGCTTTGCTGTTTTTGAGCATCTGTGCTCCACTTAGGCTCTGTGACATCTCTGGAGGTTGTTTGCCTCGGCCAGGCTGGAAAGTGCCCGCTAGTAGCTAGAGCTGGGCAGGAGAGGGCAGAGAGCACTTCCATCTGACAGCAGGTTGCAGATTGCCTCGGAAAGAGCCGTGTCCTTGGAATGTGCAGCAAATCCTCTTTCTTTGCAAACCGCGGTTAGTGTGCAGTGTAGGTACACTCTCCCCTTGCCAAATGGAGTGGGAAAGCTTTTCGCTAAGCTAGAGATGACTAGAGAAGCAGAAGCGCGGCTCCGGAGCTATCCGGAGGAAAGTGCCGCTTCCCGGCGTCTTTCGGCTTGAAGAGGCGCTCCGGAGTGCTCCGCTGGCGCTCTGCTGAGCTGTGCGCGAATTAGCCGCTTCTGCGCCTCCGAGAAGCAGAGATCGCGGTTGCTTGGAAGAGGCGAAGAACGAAGCCGCAAAGAAGCGGGCTTGCGTGCCAAGCCTTCCGACTGCCGGAGGACGGTGGCTGCCGCTCTCCTGCCTCTTGAATTCACTCTCGGCAAGCGAATGGAAAGCGTTCCAGGACAACTTGCCTGGGTTTTGACTTGGTCCTGATGCGTCCCACCTTGGCAAGTCTTGCTCGTCGCCAGAGGCTCCGAGATGCACAGAAGACGGTGGCAGCTGCTGAAAAGAAGGGCAGCGGTGAGTTTGTCGACAAGCAAGAACATAGGCAGCTGCCTGTGCTTGGGAAGGAGCAGCTGCCTGGTTTTGGCAATTGCCTTCACAGCGCCCAGAAGCCCCGGTGCTCTGCTGCTTTGTTTTTCGCAGTCAGTCAATTGCACACTAGTGAAGCTGAGCCAGGCTCTTCAGCTTTGCTGCTTTTGAGCATCTGTGCTCCACTTAGGCTCTGTGACATCTCTCGAGGTTGTTTGCCTCGGCCAGGCTGGCAAGTGCCCGCTAGTACCTAGAGCTGGGCAGGAGAGGGCAGAGAGCACTTCCATCTGACAGCAGGTTGCAGATTGTCTCGGAAAGAGCCGTGTCCTTGGAATTTGCAGCAAATCCTCTTTCTTTGCAAACCGCGGTTAGTGTGCAGTGCAGGTACGCTCTCCCCTTGCCAAATGGAGTGGGAAAGCTTTTCGCTAAGCTAGAGATAACTAGAGAAGCAGAAGCGCGGCTCCGGAGCTATCCGGAGGAAAGTGCCGCTTCCCGGCGTCTTTCGGCTTGAAGCGGCGCTCCAGAGCGCTTTGCTGCCGCTTTACTGAGCTGTGCGCGAATTAGCCGCTTCTGCGCCTCTGAGAAGCAGAGATCGCGGTTGCTTGGAAGAGGCGAAGAACGAAGCCGCAAAGAAGCGGGCTTGTGTGCGAAGCCTTCCGACTGCCGGAGGACGGTGGCTGCCGCTCTCCTGCCTGTTGAATTCACTCTCGGCAAGCGAATGGAAAGCGTTCCAAGACAACTTGCCTGGGTTTTGACTTGGTCCTGATGCGTCCCACCTTGGCAAGTCTTGCTCGTCGCCTGAGGCTCCGAGATGCACAGAAGACGGTGGCAGCTGCTGAAAAGAAGGGCAGCGGTGAGTTTGTCGACAAGCAAGAACATAGGCAGCTGCCTGTGCTTGGGAAGGAGCAGCTGCCTGGTTTTGGCAATTGCCTTCACAGCGCCCAGAAGCCCGGTGCTCTGCTGCTTTGTTTTTCGCAGTCAGTCAATTGCACACTAGTGAAGCTGAGCCAGGCTCTTCAGCTTTGCTGCTTTTGAGCATCTGTGCTCCACTTAGGCTCTGTGACATCTCTCGAGGTTGTTTGCCTCGGCCAGGCTGGCAAGTGCCCGCTAGTACCTAGAGCTGGGCAGGAGAGGGCAGAGAGCACTTCCAGCTGACAGCAGGTTGCAGATTGCCTCGGAAAGAGCCGTGTCCTTGGAATGTGCAGCAAATCCTCTTTCTTTGCAAACCGCGGTTAGTGTGCAGTGTAGGTACACTCTCCCCTTGCCAAATGGAGTGGGAAAGCTTTTCGCTAAGCTAGAGATGACTAGAGAAGCAGAAGCGCGGCTCCGGAGCTATCCGGAGGAAAGTGCCTCTTCCCGGCGTCTTTCGGCTTGAAGAGGCGCTCCGGAGTGCTCCGCTGGCGCTCTGCTGAGCTGTGCGCGAATTAGCCGCTTCTGCGCCTCCGAGAAGCAGAGATCGCGGTTGCTTGGAAGAGGCGAAGAACGAAGCCGCAAAGAAGCGGGCTTGCGTGCCAAGCCTTCCGACTGCCGGAGGACGGTGGCTGCCGCTCTCCTGCCTCTTGAATTCACTCTCGGCAAGCGAATGGAAAGCGTTCCAGGACAACTTGCCTGGGTTTTGACTTGGTCCTGATGCGTCCCACCTTGGCAAGTCTTGCTCGTCGCCAGAGGCTCCGAGATGCACAGAAGACGGTGGCAGCTGCTGAAAAGAAGGGCAGCGGTGAGTTTGTCGACAAGCAAGAACATAGGCAGCTGCCTGTGCTTGGGAAGGAGCAGCTGCCTGGTTTTGGCAATTGCCTTCACAGCGCCCAGAAGCCCGGTGCTCTGCTGCTTTGTTTTTCGCAGTCAGTCAATTGCACACTAGTGAAGCTGAGCCAGGCTCTTCAGCTTTGCTGCTTTTGAGCATCTGTGCTCCACTTAGGCTCTGTGACATCTCTCGAGGTTGTTTGCCTCGGCCAGGCTGGCAAGTGCCCGCTAGTACCTAGAGCTGGGCAGGAGAGGGCAGAGAGCACTTCCATCTGACAGCAGGTTGCAGATTGTCTCGGAAAGAGCCGTGTCCTTGGAATGTGCAGCAAATCCTCTTTCTTTGCAAACCGCGGTTAGTGTGCAGTGCAGGTACGCTCTCCCCTTGCCAAATGGAGTGGGAAAGCTTTTCGCTAAGCTAGAGATAACTAGAGAAGCAGAAGCGCGGCTCCGGAGCTATCCGGAGGAAAGTGCCGCTTCCCGGCGTCTTTCGGCTTGAAGCGGCGCTCCAGAGCGCTTTGCTGCCGCTTTACTGAGCTGTGCGCGAATTAGCCGCTTCTGCGCCTCTGAGAAGCAGAGATCGCGGTTGCTTGGAAGAGGCGAAGAACGAAGCCGCAAAGAAGCGGGCTTGTGTGCGAAGCCTTCCGACTGCCGGAGGACGGTGGCTGCCGCTCTCCTGCCTGTTGAATTCACTCTCGGCAAGCGAATGGAAAGCGTTCCAAGACAACTTGCCTGGGTTTTGACTTGGTCCTGATGCGTCCCACCTTGGCAAGTCTTGCTCGTCGCCTGAGGCTCCGAGATGCACAGAAGACGGTGGCAGCTGCTGAAAAGAAGGGCAGCGGTGAGTTTGTCGACAAGCAAGAACATAGGCAGCTGCCTGTGCTTGGGAAGGAGCAGCTGCCTGGTTTTGGCAATTGCCTTCACAGCGCCCAGAAGCCCGGTGCTCTGCTGCTTTGTTTTTCGCAGTCAGTCAATTGCACACTAGTGAAGCTGAGCCAGGCTCTTCAGCTTTGCTGCTTTTGAGCATCTGTGCTCCACTTAGGCTCTGTGACATCTCTCGAGGTTGTTTGCCTCGGCCAGGCTGGCAAGTGCCCGCTAGTACCTAGAGCTGGGCAGGAGAGGGCAGAGAGCACTTCCAGCTGACAGCAGGTTGCAGATTGCCTCGGAAAGAGCCGTGTCCTTGGAATGTGCAGCAAATCCTCTTTCTTTGCAAACCGCGGTTAGTGTGCAGTGTAGGTACGCTCTCCCCTTGCCAAATGGAGTGGGAAAGCTTTTCGCTAAGCTAGAGATGACTAGAGAAGCAGAAGCGCGGCTCCGGAGCTATCCGGAGGAAAGTGCCGCTTCCCGGCGTCTTTCGGCTTGAAGAGGCGCTCCGGAGTGCTCGCTGGCGCTCTGCTGAGCTGTGCGCGAATTAGCCGCTTCTGCGCCTCCGAGAAGCAGAGATCGCGGTTGCTTGGAAGAGGCGAAGAACGAAGCCGCAAAGAAGCGGGCTTGTGTGCCAAGCCTTCCGACTGCCGGAGGACGGTGGCTGCCGCACTCCTGCCTCTTGAATTCACTCTCGGCAAGCGAATGGAAAGCGTTCCAGGACAACTTGCCTGGGTTTTGACTTGGTCCTGATGCCTCCCACCTTGGCAAGTCTTGCTCGTCGCCAGAGGCTCCGAGATGCACAGAAGACGGTGGCAGCTGCTGAAAAGAAGGGCAGCGGTGAGTTTGTCGACAAGCAAGAACATAGGCAGCTGCCTGTGCTTGGGAAGGAGCAGCTGCCTGGTTTTGGCAATTGCCTTCACAGCGCCCAGAAGCCCGGTGCTCTGCTGCTTTGTTTTTCGCAGTCAGTCAATTGCACACTAGTGAAGCTGAGCCAGGCTCTTCAGCTTTGCTGTTTTTGAGCATCTGTGCTCCACTTAGGCTCTGTGACATCTCTGGAGGTTGTTTGCCTCGGCCAGGCTGGAAAGTGCCCGCTAGTACCTAGAGCTGGGCAGGAGAGGGCAGAGAGCACTTCCATCTGACAGCAGGTTGCAGATTGCCTCGGAAAGAGCCGTGTCCTTGGAATGTGCAGCAAATCCTCTTTCTTTGCAAACCGCGGTTAGTGTGCAGTGTAGGTACACTCTCCCCTTGCCAAATGGAGTGGGAAAGCTTTTCGCTAAGCTAGAGATGACTAGAGAAGCAGAAGCGCGGCTCCGGAGCTATCCGGAGGAAAGTGCCGCTTCCCGGCGTCTTTCGGCTTGAAGAGGCGCTCCGGAGCGCTGCGCTGGCGCTCTGCTGAGCTGTGCGCGAATTAGCCGCTTCTGCGCCTCCGAGAAGCAGAGATCGCGGTTGCTTGGAAGAGGCGAAGAACGAAGCCGCAAAGAAGCGGGCTTGCGTGCCAAGCCTTCCGACTGCCGGAGGACGGTGGCTGCCGCTCTCCTGCCTCTTGAATTCACTCTCGGCAAGCGAATGGAAAGCGTTCCAGGACAACTTGCCTGGGTTTTGACTTGGTCCTGATGCGTCCCACCTTGGCAAGTCTTGCTCGTCGCCAGAGGCTCCGAGATGCACAGAAGACGGTGGCAGCTGCTGAAAAGAAGGGCAGCGGTGAGTTTGTCGACAAGCAAGAACATAGGCAGCTGCCTGTGCTTGGGAAGGAGCAGCTGCCTGGTTTTGGCAATTGCCTTCACAGCGCCCAGAAGCCCGGTGCTCTGCTGCTTTGTTTTTCGCAGTCAGTCAATTGCACACTAGTGAAGCTGAGCCAGGCTCTTCAGCTTTGCTGCTTTTGAGCATCTGTGCTCCACTTAGGCTCTGTGACATCTCTCGAGGTTGTTTGCCTCGGCCAGGCTGGAAAGTGCCCGCTAGTACCTAGAGCTGGGCAGGAGAGGGCAGAGAGCACTTCCATCTGACAGCAGGTTGCAGATTGTCTCGGAAAGAGCCGTGTCCTTGGAATGTGCAGCAAATCCTCTTTCTTTGCAAACCGCGGTTAGTGTGCAGTGCAGGTACGCTCTCCCCTTGCCAAATGGAGTGGGAAAGCTTTTCGCTAAGCTAGAGATAACTAGAGAAGCAGAAGCGCGGCTCCGGAGCTATCCGGAGGAAAGTGCCGCTTCCCGGCGTCTTTCGGCTTGAAGCGGCGCTCCAGAGCGCTTTGCTGCCGCTTTACTGAGCTGTGCGCGAATTAGCCGCTTCTGCGCCTCTGAGAAGCAGAGATCGCGGTTGCTTGGAAGAGGCGAAGAACGAAGCCGCAAAGAAGCGGGCTTGTGTGCGAAGCCTTCCGACTGCCGGAGGACGGTGGCTGCCGCTCTCCTGCCTGTTGAATTCACTCTCGGCAAGCGAATGGAAAGCGTTCCAAGACAACTTGCCTGGGTTTTGACTTGGTCCTGATGCGTCCCACCTTGGCAAGTCTTGCTCGTCGCCAGAGGCTCCGAGATGCACAGAAGACGGTGGCAGCTGCTGAAAAGAAGGGCAGCGGTGAGTTTGTCGACAAGCAAGAACATAGGCAGCTGCCTGTGCTTGGGAAGGAGCAGCTGCCTGGTTTTGGCAATTGCCTTCACAGCGCCCAGAAGCCCGGTGCTCTGCTGCTTTGTTTTTCGCAGTCAGTCAATTGCACACTAGTGAAGCTGAGCCAGGCTCTTCAGCTTTGCTGCTTTTGAGCATCTGTGCTCCACTTAGGCTCTGTGACATCTCTCGAGGTTGTTTGCCTCGGCCAGGCTGGAAAGTGCCCGCTAGTACCTAGAGCTGGGCAGGAGAGGGCAGAGAGCACTTCCATCTGACAGCAGGTTGCAGATTGCCTCGGAAAGAGCCGTGTCCTTGGAATGTGCAGCAAATCCTCTTTCTTTGCAAACCGCGGTTAGTGTGCAGTGTAGGTACACTCTCCCCTTGCCAAATGGAGTGGGAAAGCTTTTCGCTAAGCTAGAGATGACTAGAGAAGCAGAAGCGCGGCTCCGGAGCTATCCGGAGGAAAGTGCCTCTTCCCGGCGTCTTTCGGCTTGAAGAGGCGCTCCGGAGTGCTCCGCTGGCGCTCTGCTGAGCTGTGCGCGAATTAGCCGCTTCTGCGCCTCCGAGAAGCAGAGATCGCGGTTGCTTGGAAGAGGCGAAGAACGAAGCCGCAAAGAAGCGGGCTTGTGTGCGAAGCCTTCCGACTGCCGGAGGACGGTGGCTGCCGCTCTCCTGCCTCTTGAATTCACTCTCGGCAAGCGAATGGAAAGCGTTCCAAGACAACTTGCCTGGGTTTTGACTTGGTCCTGATGCGTCCCACCTTGGCAAGTCTTGCTCGTCGCCTGAGGCTCCGAGATGCACAGAAGACGGTGGCAGCTGCTGAAAAGAAGGGCAGCGGTGAGTTTGTCGACAAGCAAGAACATAGGCAGCTGCCTGTGCTTGGGAAGGAGCAGCTGCCTGGTTTTGGCAATTGCCTTCACAGCGCCCAGAAGCCCGGTGCTCTGTTGCTTTGTTTTTCGCAGTCAGTCAATTGCACACTAGTGAAGCTGAGCCAGGCTCTTCAGCTTTGCTGCTTTTGAGCATCTGTGCTCCACTTAGGCTCTGTGACATCTCTCGAGGTTGTTTGCCTCGACCAGGCTGGCAAGTGCCCGCTAGTACCTAGAGCTGGGCAGGAGAGGGCAGAGAGCACTTCCAGCTGACAGCAGGTTGCAGATTGCCTCGGAAAGAGCCGTGTCCTTGGAATGTGCAGCAAATCCTCTTTCTTTGCAAACCGCGGTTAGTGTGCAGTGCAGGTACGCTCTCCCCTTGCCAAATGGAGTGGGAAAGCTTTTCGCTAAGCTAGAGATGACTAGAGAAGCAGAAGCGCGGCTCCGGAGCTATCCGGAGGAAAGTGCCTCTTCCCGGCGTCTTTCGGCTTGAAGAGGCGCTCCGGAGTGCTCCGCTGGCGCTCCTGCTGAGCTGTGCGCGAATTAGCCGCTTCTGCGCCTCCGAGAAGCAGAGATCGCGGTTGCTTGGAAGAGGCGAAGAACGAAGCCGCAAAGAAGCGGGCTTGTGTGCGAAGCCTTCCGACTGCCGGAGGACGGTGGCTGCCGCTCTCCTGCCTCTTGAATTCACTCTCGGCAAGCGAATGGAAAGCGTTCCAGGACAACTTGCCTGGGTTTTGACTTGGTCCTGATGCCTCCCACCTTGGCAAGTCTTGCTCGTCGCCTGAGGTTCCGAGATGCACAGAAGACGGTGGCAGCTGCTGAAAAGAAGGGCAGTGGTGAGTTTGTCGACAAGCAAGAACATAGGCAGCTGCCTGTGCTTGGGAAGGAGCAGCTGCCTGGTTTTGGCAATTGCCTTCACAGCGCCCAGAAGCCCGGTGCTCTGCTGCTTTGTTTTTCGCAGTCAGTCAATTGCACACTAGTGAAGCTGAGCCAGGCTCTTCAGCTTTGCTGCTTTTGAGCATCTGTGCTCCACTTATGCTCTGTGACATCTCTGGAGGTTGTTTGCCTCGGCCAGGCTGGCAAGTGCCCGCTAGTACCTAGAGCTGGGCAGGAGAGGGCAGAGAGCACTTCCATCTGACAGCAGGTTGCAGATTGCCTCGGAAAGAGCCGTGTCCTTGGAATGTGCAGCAAATCCTCTTTCTTTGCAAACCGCGGTTAGTGTGCAGTGCAGGTACGCTCTCCCCTTGCCAACTGGAGTGGGAAAGCTTTTCGCTAAGCTAGAGATGACTAGAGAAGCAGAAGCGCGGCTCCGGAGCTATCCGGAGGAAAGTGCCGCTTCCCGGCGTCTTTCGGCTTGAAGCGGCGCTCCGGAGCGCTCCGCTGCCGCTCTACTGAGCTGTGCGCGAATTAGCCGCTTCTTCGCCTCCGAGAAGCAGAGATCACGGTTGCTTGGAAGAGGCGAAGAACGAAGCCGCAAAGAAGCGGGCTTGTGTGCCAAGCCTTCCGACTGCTGGAGGACGGTGGCTGCCGCTCTCCTGCCTGTTGAATTCACTCTCGGCAAGCGAATGGAAAGCGTTCCAGGACAACTTGCCTGGGTTTTGACTTGGTCCTGATGCGTCCCACCTTGGCAAGTCTTGCTCGTCGCCAGAGGCTCCGAGATGCACAGAAGACGGTGGCAGCTGCTGAAAAGAAGGGCAGCGGTGAGTTTGTCGACAAGCAAGAACATAGGCAGCTGCCTGTGCTTGGGAAGGAGCAGCTGTCTGGTTTTGGCAATTGCCTTCACAGCGCCCAGAAGCCCGGTGCTCTGCTGCTTTGTTTTTCGCAGTCAGTCAATTGCACACTAGTGAAGCTGAGCCAGGCTCTTCAGCTTTGCTGCTTTTGAGCATCTGTGCTCCACTTATGCTCTGTGACATCTCTGGAGGTTGTTTGCCTCGGCCAGGCTGGCAAGTGCCCGCTAGTACCTAGAGCTGGGCAGGAGAGGGCAGAGAGCACTTCCATCTGACAGCAGGTTGCAGATTGCCTCGGAAAGAGCCGTGTCCTTGGAATGTGCAGCAAATCCTCTTTCTTTGCAAACCGCGGTTAGTGTGCAGTGCAGGTACGCTCTCCCCTTGCCAAATGGAGTGGGAAAGCTTTTCGCTAAGCTAGAGATGACTAGAGAAGCAGAAGCGCGGCTCCGGAGCTATCCGGAGGAAAGTGCCGCTTCCCGGCGTCTTTCGGCTTGAAGCGGCGCTCCGGAGCGCTGCGCTGCCGCTCTACTGAGCTGTGCGCGAATTAGCCGCTTCTTTGCCTCCGAGAAGCAGAGATCGCGGTTGCTTGGAAGAGGCGAAGAACGAAGCCGCAAAGAAGCGGGCTTGTGTGCCAAGCCTTCCGACTGCTGGAGGACGGTGGCTGCCGCTCTCCTGCCTGTTGAATTCACTCTCGGCAAGCGAATGGAAAGCGTTCCAGGACAACTTGCCTGGGTTTTGACTTGGTCCTGATGCGTCCCACCTTGGCAAGTCTTGCTCGTCGCCAGAGGCTCCGAGATGCACAGAAGACGGTGGCAGCTGCTGAAAAGAAGGGCAGCGGTGAGTTTGTCGACAAGCAAGAACATAGGCAGCTGCCTGTGCTTGGGAAGGAGCAGCTGCCTGGTTTTGGCAATTGCCTTCACAGCGCCCAGAAGCCCGGTGCTCTGCTGCTTTGTTTTTCGCAGTCAGTCAATTGCACACTAGTGAAGCTGAGCCAGGCTCTTCAGCTTTGCTGCTTTTGAGCATCTGTGCTCCACTTATGCTCTGTGACATCTCTGGAGGTTGTTTGCCTCGGCCAGGCTGGCAAGTGCCCGCTAGTACCTAGAGCTGGGCAGGAGAGGGCAGAGAGCACTTCCATCTGACAGCAGGTTGCAGATTGCCTCGGAAAGAGCCGTGTCCTTGGAATGTGCAGCAAATCCTCTTTCTTTGCAAACCGCGGTTAGTGTGCAGTGCAGGTACGCTCTCCCCTTGCCAACTGGAGTGGGAAAGCTTTTCGCTAAGCTAGAGATGACTAGAGAAGCAGAAGCGCGGCTCCGGAGCTATCCGGAGGAAAGTGCCGCTTCCCGGCGTCTTTCGGCTTGAAGCGGCGCTCCGGAGCGCTGCGCTGCCGCTCTACTGAGCTGTGCGCGAATTAGCCGCTTCTTCGCCTCCGAGAAGCAGAGATCGCGGTTGCTTGGAAGAGGCGAAGAACGAAGCCGCAAAGAAGCGGGCTTGCGTGCCAAGCCTTCCGACTGCTGGAGGACGGTGGCTGCCGCTCTCCTGCCTGTTGAATTCACTCTCGGCAAGCGAATGGAAAGCGTTCCAGGACAACTTGCCTGGGTTTTGACTTGGTCCTGATGCGTCCCACCTTGGCAAGTCTTGCTCGTCGCCAGAGGCTCCGAGATGCACAGAAGACGGTGGCAGCTGCTGAAAAGAAGGGCAGCGGTGAGTTTGTCGACAAGCAAGAACATAGGCAGCTGCCTGTGCTTGGGAAGGAGCAGCTGCCTGGTTTTGGCAATTGCCTTCACAGCGCCCAGAAGCCCGGTGCTCTGCTGCTTTGTTTTTCGCAGTCAGTCAATTGCACACTAGTGAAGCTGAGCCAGGCTCTTCAGCTTTGCTGCTTTTGAGCATCTGTGCTCCACTTATGCTCTGTGACATCTCTGGAGGTTGTTTGCCTCGGCCAGGCTGGCAAGTGCCCGCTAGTACCTAGAGCTGGGCAGGAGAGGGCAGAGAGCACTTCCATCTGACAGCAGGTTGCAGATTGCCTCGGAAAGAGCCGTGTCCTTGGAATGTGCAGCAAATCCTCTTTCTTTGCAAACCGCGGTTAGTGTGCAGTGCAGGTACGCTCTCCCCTTGCCAACTGGAGTGGGAAAGCTTTTCGCTAAGCTAGAGATGACTAGAGAAGCAGAAGCGCGGCTCCGGAGCTATCCGGAGGAAAGTGCCGCTTCCCGGCGTCTTTCGGCTTGAAGCGGCGCTCCGGAGCGCTCCGCTGCCGCTCTACTGAGCTGTGCGCGAATTAGCCGCTTCTTCGCCTCCGAGAAGCAGAGATCGCGGTTGCTTGGAAGAGGCGAAGAACGAAGCCGCAAAGAAGCGGGCTTGTGTGCCAAGCCTTCCGACTGCTGGAGGACGGTGGCTGCCGCTCTCCTGCCTCTTGAATTCACTCTCGGCAAGCGAATGGAAAGCGTTCCAGGACAACTTGCCTGGGTTTTGACTTGGTCCTGATGCCTCCCACCTTGGCAAGTCTTGCTCGTCGCCAGAGGCTCCGAGATGCACAGAAGACGGTGGCAGCTGCTGAAAAGAAGGGCAGCGGTGAGTTTGTCGACAAGCAAGAACATAGGCAGCTGCCTGTGCTTGGGAAGGAGCAGCTGCCTGGTTTTGGCAATTGCCTTCACAGCGCCCAGAAGCCCGGTGCTCTGCTGCTTTGCTTTTCGCAGTCAGTCAATTGCACACTAGTGAAGCTGAGCCAGGCTCTTCAGCTTTGCTGCTTTTGAGCATCTGTGCTCCACTTATGCTCTGTGACATCTCTGGAGGTTGTTTGCCTCGGCCAGGCTGGCAAGTGCCCGCTAGTACCTAGAGCTGGGCAGGAGAGGGCAGAGAGCACTTCCATCTGACAGCAGGTTGCAGATTGCCTCGGAAAGAGCCGTGTCCTTGGAATGTGCAGCAAATCCTCTTTCTTTGCAAACCGCGGTTAGTGTGCAGTGCAGGTACGCTCTCCCCTTGCCAACTGGAGTGGGAAAGCTTTTCGCTAAGCTAGAGATGACTAGAGAAGCAGAAGCGCGGCTCCGGAGCTATCCGGAGGAAAGTGCCGCTTCCCGGCGTCTTTCGGCTTGAAGCGGCGCTCCGGAGCGCTGCGCTGCCGCTCTACTGAGCTGTGCGCGAATTAGCCGCTTCTTCGCCTCCGAGAAGCAGAGATCGCGGTTGCTTGGAAGAGGCGAAGAACGAAGCCGCAAAGAAGCGGGCTTGTGTGCCAAGCCTTCCGACTGCTGGAGGACGGTGGCTGCCGCTCTCCTGCCTCTTGAATTCACTCTCGGCAAGCGAATGGAAAGCGTTCCAGGACAACTTGCCTGGGTTTTGACTTGGTCCTGATGCCTCCCACCTTGGCAAGTCTTGCTCGTCGCCAGAGGCTCCGAGATGCACAGAAGACGGTGGCAGCTGCTGAAAAGAAGGGCAGCGGTGAGTTTGTCGACAAGCAAGAACATAGGCAGCTGCCTGTGCTTGGGAAGGAGCAGCTGCCTGGTTTTGGCAATTGCCTTCAATGCGCCCAGAAGCCCGGTGCTCTGCTGCTTTGCTTTTCGCAGTCAGTCAATTGCACACTAGTGAAGCTGAGCCAGGCTCTTCAGCTTTGCTGCTTTTGAGCATCTGTGCTCCACTTATGCTCTGTGACATCTCTGGAGGTTGTTTGCCTCGGCCAGGCTGGCAAGTGCCCGCTAGTACCTAGAGCTGGGCAGGAGAGGGCAGAGAGCACTTCCATCTGACAGCAGGTTGCAGATTGCCTCGGAAAGAGCCGTGTCCTTGGAATGTGCAGCAAATCCTCTTTCTTTGCAAACCGCGGTTAGTGTGCAGTGCAGGTACGCTCTCCCCTTGCCAACTGGAGTGGGAAAGCTTTTCGCTAAGCTAGAGATGACTAGAGAAGCAGAAGCGCGGCTCCGGAGCTATCCGGAGGAAAGTGCCGTTTCCCGGCGTCTTTCGGCTTGAAGCGGCGCTCCGGAGCGCTCCGCTGCCGCTCTACTGAGCTGTGCGCGAATTAGCCGCTTCTTCGCCTCCGAGAAGCAGAGATCGCGGTTGCTTGGAAGAGGCGAAGAACGAAGCCGCAAAGAAGCGGGCTTGTGTGCCAAGCCTTCCGACTGCTGGAGGACGGTGGCTGCCGCTCTCCTGCCTCTTGAATTCACTCTCGGCAAGCGAATGGAAAGCGTTCCAGGACAACTTGCCTGGGTTTTGACTTGGTCCTGATGCCTCCCACCTTGGCAAGTCTTGCTCGTCGCCAGAGGCTGCGAGATGCACAGAAGACGGTGGCAGCTGCTGAAAAGAAGGGCAGCGGTGAGTTTGTCGACAAGCAAGAACATAGGCAGCTGCCTGTGCTTGGGAAGGAGCAGCTGCCTGGTTTTGGCAATTGCCTTCACAGCGCCCAGAAGCCCGGTGCTCTGCTGCTTTGTTTTTCGCAGTCAGTCAATTGCACACTAGTGAAGCTGAGCCAGGCTCTTCAGCTTTGCTGCTTTTGAGCATCTGTGCTCCACTTATGCTCTGTGACATCTCTGGAGGTTGTTTGCCTCGCCCAGGCTGGAAAGTGCCCGCTAGTACCTAGAGCTGGGCAGGAGAGGGCAGAGAGCACTTCCATCTGACAGCAGGTTGCAGATTGCCTCGGAAAGAGCCGTGTCCTTGGAATGTGCAGCAAATCCTCTTTCTTTGCAAACCGCGGTTAGTGTGCAGTGCAGGTACGCTCTCCCCTTGCCAACTGGAGTGGGAAAGCTTTTCGCTAAGCTAGAGATGACTAGAGAAGCAGAAGCGCGGCTCCGGAGCTATCCGGAGGAAAGTGCCGCTTCCCGGCGTCTTTCGGCTTGAAGCGGCGCTCCGGAGCGCTCCGCTGCCGCTCTACTGAGCTGTGCGCGAATTAGCCGCTTCTTCGCCTCCGAGAAGCAGAGATCGCGGTTGCTTGGAAGAGGCGAAGAACGAAGCCGCAAAGAAGCGGGCTTGTGTGCCAAGCCTTCCGACTGCTGGAGGACGGTGGCTGCCGCTCTCCTGCCTCTTGAATTCACTCTCGGCAAGCGAATGGAAAGCGTTCCAGGACAACTTGCCTGGGTTTTGACTTGGTCCTGATGCCTCCCACCTTGGCAAGTCTTGCTCGTCGCCAGAGGCTCCGAGATGCACAGAAGACGGTGGCAGCTGCTGAAAAGAAGGGCAGCGGTGAGTTTGTCGACAAGCAAGAACATAGGCAGCTGCCTGTGCTTGGGAAGGAGCAGCTGCCTGGTTTTGGCAATTGCCTTCACAGCGCCCAGAAGCCCGGTGCTCTGCTGCTTTGTTTTTCGCAGTCAGTCAATTGCACACTAGTGAAGCTGAGCCAGGCTCTTCAGCTTTACTGCTTTTGAGCATCTGTGCTCCACTTATGCTCTGTGACATCTCTGGAGGTTGTTTGCCTCGGCCAGGCTGGCAAGTGCCCGCTAGTACCTAGAGCTGGGCAGGAGAGGGCAGAGAGCACTTCCATCTGACAGCAGGTTGCAGATTGCCTCGGAAAGAGCCGTGTCCTTGGAATGTGCAGCAAATCCTCTTTCTTTGCAAACCGCGGTTAGTGTGCAGTGCAGGTACGCTCTCCCCTTGCCAACTGGAGTGGGAAAGCTTTTCGCTAAGCTAGAGATGACTAGAGAAGCAGAAGCGCGGCTCCGGAGCTATCTGGAGGAAAGTGCCGCTTCCCGGCGTCTTTCGGCTTGAAGCGGCGCTCCGGAGCGCTCCGCTGCCGCTCTACTGAGCTGTGCACGAATTAGCCGCTTCTTCGCCTCCGTGAAGCAGAGATCGCGGTTGCTTGGAAGAGGCGAAGAACGAAGCCGCAAAGAAGCGGGCTTGTGTGCCAAGCCTTCCGACTGCTGGAGGACGGTGGCTGCCGCTCTCCTGCCTCTTGAATTCACTCTCGGCAAGCGAATGGAAAGCGTTCCAGGACAACTTGCCTGGGTTTTGACTTGGTCCGGATGCGTCCCACCTTGGCAAGTCTTGCTCGTCGCCAGAGGCTCCGAGATGCACAGAAGACGGTGGCAGCTGCTGAAAAGAAGGGCAGCGGTGAGTTTGTCGACAAGCAAGAACATAGGCAGCTGCCTGTGCTTGGGAAGGAGCAGCTGCCTGGTTTTGGCAATTGCCTTCACAGCGCCCAGAAGCCCGGTGCTCTGCTGCTTTGTTTTTCGCAGTCAGTCAATTGCACACTAGTGAAGCTGAGCCAGGCTCTTCAGCTTTGCTGCTTTTGAGCATCTGTGCTCCACTTATGCTCTGTGACATCTCTCGAGGTGGTTTGCCTCGGCCAGGCTGGAAAGTGCCCGCTAGTAGCTAGAGCTGGGCAGGAGAGGGCAGAGAGCACTTCCATCTGACAGCAGGTTGCAGATTGCCTCGGAAAGAGCCGTGTCCTTGGAATGTGCAGCAAATCCTCTTTCTTTGCAAACCGCGGTTAGTGTGCAGTGCAGGTACGCTCTCCCCTTGCCAACTGGAGTGGGAAAGCTTTTCGCTAAGCTAGAGATGACTAGAGAAGCAGAAGCGCGGCTCCGGAGCTATCCGGAGGAAAGTGCCGCTTCCCGGCGTCTTTCGGCTTGAAGCGGCGCTCCGGAGCGCTGCGCTGGCGCTCTACTGAGCTGTGCGCGAATTAGCCGCTTCTTCGCCCCCGAGAAGCAGAGATCGCGGTTGCTTGGAAGAGGCGAAGAACGAAGCCGCAAAGAAGCGGGCTTGTGTGCGAAGCCTTCCGACTGCTGGAGGACGGTATTCACTCTCGGCAAGCGAATGGAAAGCGTTCCAGGACAACTTGCCTGGGTTTTGACTTGGTCCTGATGCGTCCCACCTTGGCAAGTCTTGCTCGTCGCCAGAGGCTGCGAGATGCACAGAAGACGGTGGCAGCTGCTGAAAAGAAGGGCAGCGGTGAGTTTGTCGACAAGCAAGAACATAGGCAGCTGCCTGTGCTTGGGAAGGAGCAGCTGCCTGGTTTTGGCAATTGCCTTCACAGCGCCCAGAAGCCCGGTGCTCTGCTGCTTTGTTTTTCGCAGTCAATGAATTGCACACTAGTGAAGTTGAGCCAGGCTCTTCAGCTTTGCTGCTTTTGAGCATCTGTGCTCCACTTATGCTCTGTGACATCTCTCGAGGTTGTTTGCCTCGGCCAGGCTGGAAAGTGCCCGCTAGTACCTAGAGCTGGGCAGGAGAGGGCAGAGAGCACTTCCATCTGACAGCAGGTTGCAGATTGCCTCGGAAAGAGCCGTGTCCTTGGAATGTGCAGCAAATTCTCTTTCTTTGCAAACCGCGGTTAGTGTGCAGTGCAGGTACGCTCTCCCCTTGCCAACTGGAGTGGGAAAGCTTTTCGCTAAGCTAGAGATGACTAGAGAAGCAGAAGCGCGGCTCCGGAGCTATCCGGAGGAAAGTGCCGCTTCCCGGCGTCTTTCGGCTTGAAGCGGCGCTCCGGAGCGCTCCGCTGCCGCTCTACTGAGCTGTGCGCAAATTAGCCGCTTCTTCGCCTCCGAGAAGCAGAGATCGCGGTTGCTTGGAAGAGGCGAAGAACGAAGCCGCAAAGAAGCGGGCTTGTGTGCCAAGCCTTCCGACTGCCGGAGGACGGTGGCTGCCGCTCTCCTGCCTCTTGAATTCACTCTCGGCAAGCGAATGGAAAGCGTTCCAGGACAACTTGCCTGGGTTTTGACTTGGTCCTGATGCCTCCCACCTTGGCAAGTCTTGCTCGTCGCCAGAGGCTGCGAGATGCACAGAAGACGGTGGCAGCTGCTGAAAAGAAGGGCAGCGGTGAGTTTGTCGACAAGCAAGAACATAGGCAGCTGCCTGTGCTTGGGAAGGAGCAGCTGCCTGCTTTTGGCAATTGCCTTCACAGCGCCCAGAAGCCCGGTGCTCTGCTGCTTTGTTTTTCGCAGTCAATGAATTGCACACTAGTGAAGTTGAGCCAGGCTCTTCAGCTTTGCTGCTTTTGAGCATCTGTGCTCCACTTATGCTCTGTGAAATCTCTCGAGGTTGTTTGCCTCGGCCAGGCTGGCAAGTGCCCGCTAGTACCTAGAGCTGGGCAGGAGAGGGCAGAGAACACTTCCATCTGACAGCAGGTTGCAGATTGCCTCGGAAAGAGCCGTGTCCTTGGAATGTGCAGCAAATCCTCTTTCTTTGCAAACCGCGGTTAGTGTGCAGTGCAGGTACGCTCTCCCCTTGCCAAATGGAGTGGGAAAGCTTTTCGCTAAGCTAGAGATGACTAGAGAAGCAGAAGCGCGGCTCCGGAGCTATCCGGAGGAAAGTGCCGCTTCCCGGCGTCTTTCGGCTTGAAGCGGCGCTCCGGAGCGCTCCGCTGCCGCTCTACTGAGCTGTGCGCGAATTAGCCGCTTCTTCGCCTCCGAGAAGCAGAGATCGCGGTTGCTTGGAAGAGGCGAAGAACGAAGCCGCAAAGAAGCGGGCTTGTGTGCCAAGCCTTCCGACTGCTGGAGGACGGTGGCTGCCGCTCTCCTGCCTCTTGAATTCACTCTCGGCAAGCGAATGGAAAGCGTTCCAGGACAACTTGCCTGGGTTTTGACTTGGTCCTGATGCCTCCCACCTTGGCAAGTCTTGCTCGTCGCCAGAGGCTCCGAGATGCACAGAAGACGGTGGCAGCTGCTGAAAAGAAGGGCAGCGGTGAGTTTGTCGACAAGCAAGAACATAGGCAGCTGCCTGTGCTTGGGAAGGAGCAGCCGCCTGGTTTTGGCAATTGCCTTCACAGCGCCCAGAAGCCCGGTGCTCTGCTGCTTTGTTTTTCGCAGTCAATGAATTGCACACTAGTGAAGTTGAGCCAGGCTCTTCAGCTTTGCTGCTTTTGAGCATCTGTGCTCCACTTATGCTCTGTGACATCTCTCGAGGTTGTTTGCCTCGCCCAGGCTGGAAAGTGCCCGCTAGTACCTAGAGCTGGGCAGAAGAGGGCAGAGAGCACTTCCATCTGACAGCAGGTTGCAGATTGCCTCGGAAAGAGCCGTGTCCTTGGAATGTGCAGCAAATCCTCTTTCTTTGCAAACCGCGGTTAGTGTGCAGTGCAGGTACGCTCTCCCCTTGCCAAATGGAGTGGGAAAGCTTTTCGCTAAGCTAGAGATGACTAGAGAAGCAGAAGCGCGGCTCCGGAGCTATCCGGAGGAAAGTGCCGCTTCCCGGCGTCTTTCGGCTTGAAGCGGCGCTCCGGAGCGCTCCGCTGCCACTCTACTGAGCTGTGCGCGAATTAGCCGCTTCTTCGCCTCCGAGAAGCAGAGATCGCGGTTGCTTGGAAGAGGCGAAGAACGAAGCCGCAAAGAAGCGGGCTTGTGTGCGAAGCCTTCCGACTGCCGGAGGACGGTGGCTGCCGCTCTCCTGCCTCTTGAATTCACTCTCGGCAAGCGAATGGAAAGCGTTCCAGGACAACTTGCCTGGGTTTTGACTTGGTCCTGATGCCTCCCACCTTGGCAAGTCTTGCTCGTCGCCAGAGGCTCCGAGATGCACAGAAGACGGTGGCAGCTGCTGAAAAGAAGGGCAGCGGTGAGTTTGTCGACAAGCAAGAACATAGGCAGCTGCCTGTGCTTGGGAAGGAGCAGCTGCCTGGTTTTGGCAATTGCCTTCACAGCGCCCAGAAGCCCGGTGCTCTGCTGCTTTGTTTTTCGCAGTCAATGAATTGCACACTAGTGAAGTTGAGCCAGGCTCTTCAGCTTTGCTGCTTTTGAGCATCTGTGCTCCACTTATGCTCTGTGACATCTCTCGAGGTTGTTTGCCTCGCCCAGGCTGACAAGTGCCCGCTAGTACCTAGAGCTGGGCAGGAGAGGCAGAGAGCACTTCCATCTGACAGCAGGTTGCAGATTGCCTCGGAAAGAGCCGTGTCCTTGGAATGTGCAGCAAATCCTCTTTCTTTGCAAACCGCGGTTAGTGTGCAGTGCAGGTACGCTCTCCCCTTGCCAACTGGAGTGGGAAAGCTTTTCGCTAAGCTAGAGATGACTAGAGAGGCAGAAGCGCGGCTCCGGAGCTATCCGGAGGAAAGTGCCGCTTCCCGGCGTCTTTCGGCTTGAAGCGGCGCTCCGGAGCGCTCCGCTGCCGCTCTACTGAGCTGTGCGCGAATTAGCCGCTTCTTCGCCTCCGAGAAGCAGAGATCGCGGTTGCTTGGAAGAGGCGAAGAACGAAGCCGCAAAGAAGCGGGCTTGTGTGCGAAGCCTTCCGACTGCCGGAGGACGGTGGCTGCCGCTCTCCTGCCTCTTGAATTCACTCTCGGCAAGCGAATGGAAAGCGTTCCAGGACAACTTGCCTGGGTTTTGACTTGGTCCTGATGCCTCCCACCTTGGCAAGTCTTGCTCGTCGCCAGAGGCTCCGAGATGCACAGAAGACGGTGGCAGCTGCTGAAAAGAAGGGCAGCGGTGAGTTTGTCGACAAGCAAGAACATAGGCAGCTGCCTGTGCTTGGGAAGGAGCAGCTGCCTGGTTTTGGCAATTGCCTTCACAGCGCCCAGAAGCCCGGTGCTCTGCTGCTTTGTTTTTCGCAGTCAATGAATTGCACACTAGTGAAGTTGAGCCAGGCTCTTCAGCTTTGCTGCTTTTGAGCATCTGTGCTCCACTTATGCTCTGTGACATCTCTCGAGGTTGTTTGCCTCGCCCAGGCTGACAAGTGCCCGCTAGTACCTAGAGCTGGGCAGGAGAGGGCAGAGAGCACTTCCATCTGACAGCAGGTTGCAGATTGCCTCGGAAAGAGCCGTGTCCTTGGAATGTGCAGCAAATCCTCTTTCTTTGCAAACCGCGGTTAGTGTGCAGTGCAGGTACGCTCTCCCCTTGCCAACTGGAGTGGGAAAGCTTTTCGCTAAGCTAGAGATGACTAGAGAGGCAGAAGCGCGGCTCCGGAGCTATCCGGAGGAAAGTGCCGCTTCCCCGGCGTCTTTCGGCTTGAAGCGGCGCTCCGGAGCGCTCCGCTGCCGCTCTACTGAGCTGTGCGCGAATTAGCCGCTTCTTCGCCTCCGAGAAGCAGAGATCGCGGTTGCTTGGAAGAGGCGAAGAACGAAGCCGCAAAGAAGCGGGCTTGTGTGCCAAGCCTTCCGACTGCTGGAGGACGGTGGCTGCCGCTCTCCTGCCTCTTGAATTCACTCTCGGCAAGCGAATGGAAAGCGTTCCAGGACAACTTGCCTGGGTTTTGACTTGGTCCTGATGCCTCCCACCTTGGCAAGTCTTGCTCGTCGCCAGAGGCTGCGAGATGCACAGAAGACGGTGGCAGCTGCTGAAAAGAAGGGCAGCGGTGAGTTTGTCGACAAGCAAGAACATAGGCAGCTGCCTGTGCTTGGGAAGGAGCAGCTGCCTGGTTTTGGCAATTGCCTTCACAGCGCCCAGAAGCCCGGTGCTCTGCTGCTTTGTTTTTCGCAGTCAGTCAATTGCACACTAGTGAAGCTGAGCCAGGCTCTTCAGCTTTGCTGCTTTTGAGCATCTGTGCTCCACTTATGCTCTGTGACATCTCTCGAGGTTGTTTGCCTCGCCCAGGCTGGAAAGTGCCCGCTAGTACCTAGAGCTGGGCAGGAGAGGGCAGAGAGCACTTCCATCTGACAGCAGGTTGCAGATTGCCTCGGAAAGAGGCGTGTCCTTGCAATGTGCAGCAAATCCTCTTTCTTTGCAAACCGCGGTTAGTGTGCAATGCAGGTACGCTCTCCCCTTGCCAAATGGAGTGGGAAAGCTTTTCGCTAAGCTAGAGATGACTAGAGAAGCAGAAGCGCGGCTCCGGAGCTATCCGGAGGAAAGTGCCGCTTCCCGGCGTCTTTCGGCTTGAAGCGGCGCTCCGGAGCGCTCCGCTGCCGCTCTACTGAGCTGTGCGCGAATTAGCCGCTTCTTCGCCTCCGAGAAGCAGAGATCGCGGTTGCTTGGAAGAGGCGAAGAACGAAGCCGCAAAGAAGCGGGCTTGTGTGCGAAGCCTTCCGACTGCTGGAGGACGGTGGCTGCCGCTCTCCTGCCTCTTGAATTCACTCTCGGCAAGCGAATGGAAAGCGTTCCAGGACACTTGCCTGGGTTTTGACTTGGTCCTGATGCGTCCCACCTTGGCAAGTCTTGCTCGTCGCCAGAGGCTCCGAGATGCACAGAAGACGGTGGCAGCTGCTGAAAAGAAGGGCAGCGGTGAGTTTGTCGACAAGCAAGAACATAGGCAGCTGCCTGTGCTTGGGAAGGAGCAGCTGCCTGCTTTTGGCAATTGCCTTCACAGCGCCCAGAAGCCCGGTGCTCTGCTGCTTTGTTTTTCGCAGTCAGTCAATTGCACACTAGTGAAGTTGAGCCAGGCTCTTCAGCTTTGCTGCTTTTGAGCATCTGTGCTCCACTTATGCTCTGTGACATCTCTCGAGGTTGTTTGCCTCGGCCAGGCTGGCAAGTGCCCGCTAGTACCTAGAGCTGGGCAGGAGAGGGCAGAGAGCACTTCCATCTGACAGCAGGTTGCAGATTGCCTCGGAAAGAGCCGTGTCCTTGGAATGTGCAGCAAATCCTCTTTCTTTGCAAACCGCGGTTAGTGTGCAGTGCAGGTACGCTCTCCCCTTGCCAACTGGAGTGGGAAAGCTTTTCGCTAAGCTAGAGATGACTAGAGAGGCAGAAGCGCGGCTCCGGAGCTATCCGGAGGAAAGTGCCGCTTCCCGGCGTCTTTCGGCTTGAAGCGGCGCTCCGGAGCGCTCCGCTGCCGCTCTACTGAGCTGTGCGCGAATTAGCCGCTTCTTCGCCTCCGAGAAGCAGAGATCGCGGTTGCTTGGAAGAGGCGAAGAACGAAGCCGCAAAGAAGCGGGCTTGTGTGCCAAGCCTTCCGACTGCTGGAGGACGGTGGCTGCCGCTCTCCTGCCTCTTGAATTCACTCTCGGCAAGCGAATGGAAAGCGTTCCAGGACAACTTGCCTGGGTTTTGACTTGGTCCTGATGCCTCCCACCTTGGCAAGTCTTGCTCGTCGCCAGAGGCTCCGAGATGCACAGAAGACGGTGGCAGCTGCTGAAAAGAAGGGCAGCGGTGAGTTTGTCGACAAGCAAGAACATAGGCAGCTGCCTGTGCTTGGGAAGGAGCAGCCGCCTGGTTTTGGCAATTGCCTTCACAGCGCCCAGAAGCCCGGTGCTCTGCTGCTTTGTTTTTCGCAGTCAGTCAATTGCACACTAGTGAAGTTGAGCCAGGCTCTTCAGCTTTGCTGCTTTTGAGCATCTGTGCTCCACTTATGCTCTGTGACATCTCTCGAGGTTGTTTGCCTCGGCCAGGCTGGCAAGTGCCCGCTAGTACCTAGAGCTGGGCAGGAGAGGGCAGAGAGCACTTCCATCTGACAGCAGGTTGCAGATTGCCTCGGAAAGAGCCGTGTCCTTGGAATGTGCAGCAAATCCTCTTTCTTTGCAAACCGCGGTTAGTGTGCAGTGCAGGTACGCTCTCCCCTTGCCAACTGGAGTGGGAAAGCTTTCGCTAAGCTAGAGATGACTAGAGAGGCAGAAGCGCGGCTCCGGAGCTATCCGGAGGAAAGTGCCGCTTCCCGGCGTCTTTCGGCTTGAAGCGGCGCTCCGGAGCGCTCCGCTGCCGCTCTACTGAGCTGTGCGCGAATTAGCCGCTTCTTCGCCTCCGAGAAGCAGAGATCGCGGTTGCTTGGAAGAGGCGAAGAACGAAGCCGCAAAGAAGCGGGCTTGTGTGCCAAGCCTTCCGACTGCCGGAGGACGGTGGCTGCCGCTCTCCTGCCTCTTGAATTCACTCTCGGCAAGCGAATGGAAAGCGTTCCAGGACAACTTGCCTGGGTTTTGACTTGGTCCTGATGCGTCCCACCTTGGCAAGTCTTGCTCGTCGCCAGAGGCTGCGAGATGCACAGAAGGACGGTGGCAGCTGCTGAAAAGAAGGGCAGCGGTGAGTTTGTCGACAAGCAAGAACATAGGCAGCTGCCTGTGCTTGGGAAGGAGCAGCTGCCTGGTTTTGGCAATTGCCTTCACAGCGCCCAGAAGCCCGGTGCTCTGCTGCTTTGTTTTTCGCAGTCAATGAATTGCACACTAGTGAAGTTGAGCCAGGCTCTTCAGCTTTGCTGCTTTTGAGCATCTGTGCTCCACTTATGCTCTGTGAAATCTCTCGAGGTTGTTTGCCTCGGCCAGGCTGGCAAGTGCCCGCTAGTACCTAGAGCTGGGCAGGAGAGGGCAGAGAACACTTCCATCTGACAGCAGGTTGCAGATTGCCTCGGAAAGAGCCGTGTCCTTGGAATGTGCAGCAAATCCTCTTTCTTTGCAAACCGCGGTTAGTGTGCAGTGCAGGTACGCTCTCCCCTTGCCAAATGGAGTGGGAAAGCTTTTCGCTAAGCTAGAGATGACTAGAGAAGCAGAAGCGCGGCTCCGGAGCTATCCGGAGGAAAGTGCCGCTTCCCGGCGTCTTTCGGCTTGAAGCGGCGCTCCGGAGCGCTCCGCTGCCGCTCTACTGAGCTGTGCGCGAATTAGCCGCTTCTTCGCCTCCGAGAAGCAGAGATCGCGGTTGCTTGGAAGAGGCGAAGAACGAAGCCGCAAAGAAGCGGGCTTGTGTGCCAAGCCTTCCGACTGCTGGAGGACGGTGGCTGCCGCTCTCCTGCCTCTTGAATTCACTCTCGGCAAGCGAATGGAAAGCGTTCCAGGACAACTTGCCTGGGTTTTGACTTGGTCCTGATGCGTCCCACCTTGGCAAGTCTTGCTCGTCGCCAGAGGCTGCGAGATGCACAGAAGACGGTGGCAGCTGCTGAAAAGAAGGGCAGCGGTGAGTTTGTCGACAAGCAAGAACATAGGCAGCTGCCTGTGCTTGGGAAGGAGCAGCTGCCTGGTTTTGGCAATTGCCTTCACAGCGCCCAGAAGCCCGGTGCTCTGCTGCTTTGTTTTTCGCAGTCAATGAATTGCACACTAGTGAAGTTGAGCCAGGCTCTTCAGCTTTGCTGCTTTTGAGCATCTGTGCTCCACTTATGCTCTGTGACATCTCTCGAGGTTGTTTGCCTCGGCCAGGCTGGAAAGTGCCCGCTAGTACCTAGAGCTGGGCAGGAGAGGGCAGAGAGCACTTCCATCTGACAGCAGGTTGCAGATTGCCTCGGAAAGAGCCGTGTCCTTGGAATGTGCAGCAAATTCTCTTTCTTTGCAAACCGCGGTTAGTGTGCAGTGCAGGTACGCTCTCCCCTTGCCAACTGGAGTGGGAAAGCTTTTCGCTAAGCTAGAGATGACTAGAGAAGCAGAAGCGCGGCTCCGGAGCTATCCGGAGGAAAGTGCCGCTTCCCGGCGTCTTTCGGCTTGAAGCGGCGCTCCGGAGCGCTCCGCTGCCGCTCTACTGAGCTGTGCGCAAATTAGCCGCTTCTTCGCCTCCGAGAAGCAGAGATCGCGGTTGCTTGGAAGAGGCGAAGAACGAAGCCGCAAAGAAGCGGGCTTGTGTGCCAAGCCTTCCGACTGCCGGAGGACGGTGGCTGCCGCTCTCCTGCCTCTTGAATTCACTCTCGGCAAGCGAATGGAAAGCGTTCCAGGACAACTTGCCTGGGTTTTGACTTGGTCCTGATGCCTCCCACCTTGGCAAGTCTTGCTCGTCGCCAGAGGCTGCGAGATGCACAGAAGACGGTGGCAGCTGCTGAAAAGAAGGGCAGCGGTGAGTTTGTCGACAAGCAAGAACATAGGCAGCTGCCTGTGCTTGGGAAGGAGCAGCTGCCTGCTTTTGGCAATTGCCTTCACAGCGCCCAGAAGCCCGGTGCTCTGCTGCTTTGTTTTTCGCAGTCAATGAATTGCACACTAGTGAAGTTGAGCCAGGCTCTTCAGCTTTGCTGCTTTTGAGCATCTGTGCTCCACTTATGCTCTGTGAAATCTCTCGAGGTTGTTTGCCTCGGCCAGGCTGGCAAGTGCCCGCTAGTACCTAGAGCTGGGCAGGAGAGGGCAGAGAACACTTCCATCTGACAGCAGGTTGCAGATTGCCTCGGAAAGAGCCGTGTCCTTGGAATGTGCAGCAAATCCTCTTTCTTTGCAAACCGCGGTTAGTGTGCAGTGCAGGTACGCTCTCCCCTTGCCAAATGGAGTGGGAAAGCTTTTCGCTAAGCTAGAGATGACTAGAGAAGCAGAAGCGCGGCTCCGGAGCTATCCGGAGGAAAGTGCCGCTTCCCGGCGTCTTTCGGCTTGAAGCGGCGCTCCGGAGCGCTCCGCTGCCGCTCTACTGAGCTGTGCGCGAATTAGCCGCTTCTTCGCCTCCGAGAAGCAGAGATCGCGGTTGCTTGGAAGAGGCGAAGAACGAAGCCGCAAAGAAGCGGGCTTGTGTGCCAAGCCTTCCGACTGCTGGAGGACGGTGGCTGCCGCTCTCCTGCCTCTTGAATTCACTCTCGGCAAGCGAATGGAAAGCGTTCCAGGACAACTTGCCTGGGTTTTGACTTGGTCCTGATGCCTCCCACCTTGGCAAGTCTTGCTCGTCGCCAGAGGCTCCGAGATGCACAGAAGACGGTGGCAGCTGCTGAAAAGAAGGGCAGCGGTGAGTTTGTCGACAAGCAAGAACATAGGCAGCTGCCTGTGCTTGGGAAGGAGCAGCCGCCTGGTTTTGGCAATTGCCTTCACAGCGCCCAGAAGCCCGGTGCTCTGCTGCTTTGTTTTTCGCAGTCAATGAATTGCACACTAGTGAAGTTGAGCCAGGCTCTTCAGCTTTGCTGCTTTTGAGCATCTGTGCTCCACTTATGCTCTGTGACATCTCTCGAGGTTGTTTGCCTCGCCCAGGCTGGAAAGTGCCCGCTAGTACCTAGAGCTGGGCAGAAGAGGGCAGAGAGCACTTCCATCTGACAGCAGGTTGCAGATTGCCTCGGAAAGAGCCGTGTCCTTGGAATGTGCAGCAAATCCTCTTTCTTTGCAAACCGCGGTTAGTGTGCAGTGCAGGTACGCTCTCCCCTTGCCAAATGGAGTGGGAAAGCTTTTCGCTAAGCTAGAGATGACTAGAGAAGCAGAAGCGCGGCTCCGGAGCTATCCGGAGGAAAGTGCCGCTTCCCGGCGTCTTTCGGCTTGAAGCGGCGCTCCGGAGCGCTCCGCTGCCACTCTACTGAGCTGTGCGCGAATTAGCCGCTTCTTCGCCTCCGAGAAGCAGAGATCGCGGTTGCTTGGAAGAGGCGAAGAACGAAGCCGCAAAGAAGCGGGCTTGTGTGCGAAGCCTTCCGACTGCCGGAGGACGGTGGCTGCCGCTCTCCTGCCTCTTGAATTCACTCTCGGCAAGCGAATGGAAAGCGTTCCAGGACAACTTGCCTGGGTTTTGACTTGGTCCTGATGCCTCCCACCTTGGCAAGTCTTGCTCGTCGCCAGAGGCTCCGAGATGCACAGAAGACGGTGGCAGCTGCTGAAAAGAAGGGCAGCGGTGAGTTTGTCGACAAGCAAGAACATAGGCAGCTGCCTGTGCTTGGGAAGGAGCAGCTGCCTGGTTTTGGCAATTGCCTTCACAGCGCCCAGAAGCCCGGTGCTCTGCTGCTTTGTTTTTCGCAGTCAATGAATTGCACACTAGTGAAGTTGAGCCAGGCTCTTCAGCTTTGCTGCTTTTGAGCATCTGTGCTCCACTTATGCTCTGTGACATCTCTCGAGGTTGTTTGCCTCGCCCAGGCTGACAAGTGCCCGCTAGTACCTAGAGCTGGGCAGGAGAGGGCAGAGAGCACTTCCATCTGACAGCAGGTTGCAGATTGCCTCGGAAAGAGCCGTGTCCTTGGAATGTGCAGCAAATCCTCTTTCTTTGCAAACCGCGGTTAGTGTGCAGTGCAGGTACGCTCTCCCCTTGCCAACTGGAGTGGGAAAGCTTTTCGCTAAGCTAGAGATGACTAGAGAGGCAGAAGCGCGGCTCCGGAGCTATCCGGAGGAAAGTGCCGCTTCCCGGCGTCTTTCGGCTTGAAGCGGCGCTCCGGAGCGCTCCGCTGCCGCTCTACTGAGCTGTGCGCGAATTAGCCGCTTCTTCGCCTCCGAGAAGCAGAGATCGCGGTTGCTTGGAAGAGGCGAAGAACGAAGCCGCAAAGAAGCGGGCTTGTGTGCGAAGCCTTCCGACTGCCGGAGGACGGTGGCTGCCGCTCTCCTGCCTCTTGAATTCACTCTCGGCAAGCGAATGGAAAGCGTTCCAGGACAACTTGCCTGGGTTTTGACTTGGTCCTGATGCCTCCCACCTTGGCAAGTCTTGCTCGTCGCCAGAGGCTCCGAGATGCACAGAAGACGGTGGCAGCTGCTGAAAAGAAGGGCAGCGGTGAGTTTGTCGACAAGCAAGAACATAGGCAGCTGCCTGTGCTTGGGAAGGAGCAGCTGCCTGGTTTTGGCAATTGCCTTCACAGCGCCCAGAAGCCCGGTGCTCTGCTGCTTTGTTTTTCGCAGTCAATGAATTGCACACTAGTGAAGTTGAGCCAGGCTCTTCAGCTTTGCTGCTTTTGAGCATCTGTGCTCCACTTATGCTCTGTGACATCTCTCGAGGTTGTTTGCCTCGCCCAGGCTGACAAGTGCCCGCTAGTACCTAGAGCTGGGCAGGAGAGGGCAGAGAGCACTTCCATCTGACAGCAGGTTGCAGATTGCCTCGGAAAGAGCCGTGTCCTTGGAATGTGCAGCAAATCCTCTTTCTTTGCAAACCGCGGTTAGTGTGCAGTGCAGGTACGCTCTCCCCTTGCCAACTGGAGTGGGAAAGCTTTTCGCTAAGCTAGAGATGACTAGAGAGGCAGAAGCGCGGCTCCGGAGCTATCCGGAGGAAAGTGCCGCTTCCCGGCGTCTTTCGGCTTGAAGCGGCGCTCCGGAGCGCTCCGCTGCCGCTCTACTGAGCTGTGCGCGAATTAGCCGCTTCTTCGCCTCCGAGAAGCAGAGATCGCGGTTGCTTGGAAGAGGCGAAGAACGAAGCCGCAAAGAAGCGGGCTTGTGTGCCAAGCCTTCCGACTGCTGGAGGACGGTGGCTGCCGCTCTCCTGCCTCTTGAATTCACTCTCGGCAAGCGAATGGAAAGCGTTCCAGGACAACTTGCCTGGGTTTTGACTTGGTCCTGATGCCTCCCACCTTGGCAAGTCTTGCTCGTCGCCAGAGGCTGCGAGATGCACAGAAGACGGTGGCAGCTGCTGAAAAGAAGGGCAGCGGTGAGTTTGTCGACAAGCAAGAACATAGGCAGCTGCCTGTGCTTGGGAAGGAGCAGCTGCCTGGTTTTGGCAATTGCCTTCACAGCGCCCAGAAGCCCGGTGCTCTGCTGCTTTGTTTTTCGCAGTCAGTCAATTGCACACTAGTGAAGCTGAGCCAGGCTCTTCAGCTTTGCTGCTTTTGAGCATCTGTGCTCCACTTATGCTCTGTGACATCTCTCGAGGTTGTTTGCCTCGCCCAGGCTGGAAAGTGCCCGCTAGTACCTAGAGCTGGGCAGGAGAGGGCAGAGAGCACTTCCATCTGACAGCAGGTTGCAGATTGCCTCGGAAAGAGGCGTGTCCTTGCAATGTGCAGCAAATCCTCTTTCTTTGCAAACCGCGGTTAGTGTGCAATGCAGGTACGCTCTCCCCTTGCCAAATGGAGTGGGAAAGCTTTTCGCTAAGCTAGAGATGACTAGAGAAGCAGAAGCGCGGCTCCGGAGCTATCCGGAGGAAAGTGCCGCTTCCCGGCGTCTTTCGGCTTGAAGCGGCGCTCCGGAGCGCTCCGCTGCCGCTCTACTGAGCTGTGCGCGAATTAGCCGCTTCTTCGCCTCCGAGAAGCAGAGATCGCGGTTGCTTGGAAGAGGCGAAGAACGAAGCCGCAAAGAAGCGGGCTTGTGTGCGAAGCCTTCCGACTGCTGGAGGACGGTGGCTGCCGCTCTCCTGCCTCTTGAATTCACTCTCGGCAAGCGAATGGAAAGCGTTCCAGGACAACTTGCCTGGGTTTTGACTTGGTCCTGATGCGTCCCACCTTGGCAAGTCTTGCTCGTCGCCAGAGGCTCCGAGATGCACAGAAGACGGTGGCAGCTGCTGAAAAGAAGGGCAGCGGTGAGTTTGTCGACAAGCAAGAACATAGGCAGCTGCCTGTGCTTGGGAAGGAGCAGCTGCCTGCTTTTGGCAATTGCCTTCACAGCGCCCAGAAGCCCGGTGCTCTGCTGCTTTGTTTTTCGCAGTCAGTCAATTGCACACTAGTGAAGTTGAGCCAGGCTCTTCAGCTTTGCTGCTTTTGAGCATCTGTGCTCCACTTATGCTCTGTGACATCTCTCGAGGTTGTTTGCCTCGGCCAGGCTGGCAAGTGCCCGCTAGTACCTAGAGCTGGGCAGGAGAGGGCAGAGAGCACTTCCATCTGACAGCAGGTTGCAGATTGCCTCGGAAAGAGCCGTGTCCTTGGAATGTGCAGCAAATCCTCTTTCTTTGCAAACCGCGGTTAGTGTGCAGTGCAGGTACGCTCTCCCCTTGCCAACTGGAGTGGGAAAGCTTTTCGCTAAGCTAGAGATGACTAGAGAGGCAGAAGCGCGGCTCCGGAGCTATCCGGAGGAAAGTGCCGCTTCCCGGCGTCTTTCGGCTTGAAGCGGCGCTCCGGAGCGCTCCGCTGCCGCTCTACTGAGCTGTGCGCGAATTAGCCGCTTCTTCGCCTCCGAGAAGCAGAGATCGCGGTTGCTTGGAAGAGGCGAAGAACGAAGCCGCAAAGAAGCGGGCTTGTGTGCCAAGCCTTCCGACTGCTGGAGGACGGTGGCTGCCGCTCTCCTGCCTCTTGAATTCACTCTCGGCAAGCGAATGGAAAGCGTTCCAGGACAACTTGCCTGGGTTTTGACTTGGTCCTGATGCGTCCCACCTTGGCAAGTCTTGCTCGTCGCCAGAGGCTCCGAGATGCACAGAAGACGGTGGCAGCTGCTGAAAAGAAGGGCAGCGGTGAGTTTGTCGACAAGCAAGAACATAGGCAGCTGCCTGTGCTTGGGAAGGAGCAGCTGCCTGCTTTTGGCAATTGCCTTCACAGCGCCCAGAAGCCCGGTGCTCTGCTGCTTTGTTTTTCGCAGTCAGTCAATTGCACACTAGTGAAGTTGAGCCAGGCTCTTCAGCTTTGCTGCTTTTGAGCATCTGTGCTCCACTTATGCTCTGTGACATCTCTCGAGGTTGTTTGCCTCGGCCAGGCTGGCAAGTGCCCGCTAGTACCTAGAGCTGGGCAGGAGAGGGCAGAGAGCACTTCCATCTGACAGCAGGTTGCAGATTGGCCTCGGAAAGAGCCGTGTCCTTGGAATGTGCAGCAAATCCTCTTTCTTTGCAAACCGCGGTTAGTGTGCAGTGCAGGTACGCTCTCCCCTTGCCAACTGGAGTGGGAAAGCTTTTCGCTAAGCTAGAGATGACTAGAGAGGCAGAAGCGCGGCTCCGGAGCTATCCGGAGGAAAGTGCCGCTTCCCGGCGTCTTTCGGCTTGAAGCGGCGCTCCGGAGCGCTCCGCTGCCGCTCTACTGAGCTGTGCGCGAATTAGCCGCTTCTTCGCCTCCGAGAAGCAGAGATCGCGGTTGCTTGGAAGAGGCGAAGAACGAAGCCGCAAAGAAGCGGGCTTGTGTGCCAAGCCTTCCGACTGCTGGAGGACGGTGGCTGCCGCTCTCCTGCCTCTTGAATTCACTCTCGGCAAGCGAATGGAAAGCGTTCCAGGACAACTTGCCTGGGTTTTGACTTGGTCCTGATGCCTCCCACCTTGGCAAGTCTTGCTCGTCGCCAGAGGCTGCGAGATGCACAGAAGACGGTGGCAGCTGCTGAAAAGAAGGGCAGCGGTGAGTTTGTCGACAAGCAAGAACATAGGCAGCTGCCTGTGCTTGGGAAGGAGCAGCTGCCTGGTTTTGGCAATTGCCTTCACAGCGCCCAGAAGCCCGGTGCTCTGCTGCTTTGTTTTTCGCAGTCAGTCAATTGCACACTAGTGAAGCTGAGCCAGGCTCTTCAGCTTTGCTGCTTTTGAGCATCTGTGCTCCACTTATGCTCTGTGACATCTCTCGAGGTTGTTTGCCTCGCCCAGGCTGGAAAGTGCCCGCTAGTACCTAGAGCTGGGCAGGAGAGGGCAGAGAGCACTTCCATCTGACAGCAGGTTGCAGATTGCCTCGGAAAGAGGCGTGTCCTTGCAATGTGCAGCAAATCCTCTTTCTTTGCAAACCGCGGTTAGTGTGCAATGCAGGTACGCTCTCCCCTTGCCAAATGGAGTGGGAAAGCTTTTCGCTAAGCTAGAGATGACTAGAGAAGCAGAAGCGCGGCTCCGGAGCTATCCGGAGGAAAGTGCCGCTTCCCGGCGTCTTTCGGCTTGAAGCGGCGCTCCGGAGCGCTCCGCTGCCGCTCTACTGAGCTGTGCGCGAATTAGCCGCTTCTTCGCCTCCGAGAAGCAGAGATCGCGGTTGCTTGGAAGAGGCGAAGAACGAAGCCGCAAAGAAGCGGGCTTGTGTGCGAAGCCTTCCGACTGCCGGAGGACGGTGGCTGCCGCTCTCCTGCCTCTTGAATTCACTCTCGGCAAGCGAATGGAAAGCGTTCCAGGACAACTTGCCTGGGTTTTGACTTGGTCCTGATGCCTCCCACCTTGGCAAGTCTTGCTCGTCGCCAGAGGCTCCGAGATGCACAGAAGACGGTGGCAGCTGCTGAAAAGAAGGGCAGCGGTGAGTTTGTCGACAAGCAAGAACATAGGCAGCTGCCTGTGCTTGGGAAGGAGCAGCCGCCTGGTTTTGGCAATTGCCTTCACAGCGCCCAGAAGCCCGGTGCTCTGCTGCTTTGTTTTTCGCAGTCAATGAATTGCACACTAGTGAAGTTGAGCCAGGCTCTTCAGCTTTGCTGCTTTTGAGCATCTGTGCTCCACTTATGCTCTGTGACATCTCTCGAGGTTGTTTGCCTCGCCCAGGCTGGAAAGTGCCCGCTAGTACCTAGAGCTGGGCAGGAGAGGGCAGAGAGCACTTCCATCTGACAGCAGGTTGCAGATTGCCTCGGAAAGAGCCGTGTCCTTGGAATGTGCAGCAAATCCTCTTTCTTTGCAATCCGCGGTTAGTGTGCAGTGCAGGTACGCTCTCCCCTTGCCAAATGGAGTGGGAAAGCTTTTCGCTAAGCTAGAGATGACTAGAGAAGCAGAAGCGCGGCTCCGGAGCTATCCGGAGGAAAGTGCCGCTTCCCGGCGTCTTTCGGCTTGAAGCGGCGCTCCGGAGCGCTGCGCTGCCACTCTACTGAGCTGTGCGCGAATTAGCCGCGTCTTCGCCTCCGAGAAGCAGAGATCGCGGTTGCTTGGAAGAGGCGAAGAACGAAGCCGCAAAGAAGCGGGCTTGTGTGCCAAGCCTTCCGACTGCTGGAGGACGGTGGCTGCCGCTCTCCTGCCTCTTGAATTCACTCTCGGCAAGCGAATGGAAAGCGTTCCAGGACAACTTGCCTGGGTTTTGACTTGGTCCTGATGCGTCCCACCTTGGCAAGTCTTGCTCGTCGCCAGAGGCTCCGAGATGCACAGAAGACGGTGGCAGCTGCTGAAAAGAAGGGCAGCGGTGAGTTTGTCGACAAGCAAGAACATAGGCAGCTGCCTGTGCTTGGGAAGGAGCAGCCGCCTGCTTTTGGCAATTGCCTTCACAGCGCCCAGAAGCCCGGTGCTCTGCTGCTTTGTTTTTCGCAGTCAATGAATTGCACACTAGTGAAGTTGAGCCAGGCTCTTCAGCTTTGCTGCTTTTGAGCATCTGTGCTCCACTTATGCTCTGTGACATCTCTGGAGGTTGTTTGCCTCGGCCAGGCTGGCAAGTGCCCGCTAGTACCTAGAGCTGGGCAGGAGAGGGCAGAGAGCACTTCCATCTGACAGCAGGTTGCAGATTGCCTCGGAAAGAGCCGTGTCCTTGGAATGTGCAGCAAATCCTCTTTCTTTGCAAACCGCGGTTAGTGTGCAGGGCAGGTACGCTCTCCCCTTGCCAAATGGAGTGGGAAAGCTTTTCGCTAAGCTAGAGATGACTAGAGAAGCAGAAGCGCGGCTCCGGAGCTATCCGGAGGAAAGTGCCGCTTCCCGGCGTCTTTCGGCTTGAAGCGGCGCTCCGGAGCGCTGCGCTGCCACTCTACTGAGCTGTGCGCGAATTAGCCGCTTCTTCGCCTCCGAGAAGCAGAGATCGCGGTTGCTTGGAAGAGGCGAAGAACGAAGCCGCAAAGAAGCGGGCTTGTGTGCCAAGCCTTCCGACTGCTGGAGGACGGTGGCTGCCGCTCTCCTGCCTCTTGAATTCACTCTCGGCAAGCGAATGGAAAGCGTTCCAGGACAACTTGCCTGGGTTTTGACTTGGTCCTGATGCGTCCCACCTTGGCAAGTCTTGCTCGTCGCCAGAGGCTCCGAGATGCACAGAAGACGGTGGCAGCTGCTGAAAAGAAGGGCAGCGGTGAGTTTGTCGACAAGCAAGAACATAGGCAGCTGCCTGTGCTTGGGAAGGAGCAGCTGCCTGGTTTTGGCAATTGCCTTCACAGCGCCCTGAAGCCCGGTGCTCTGCTGCTTTGTTTTTCGCAGTCAGTCAATTGCACACTAGTGAAGCTGAGCCAGGCTCTTCAGCTTTGCTGCTTTTGAGCATCTGTGCTCCACTTATGCTCTGTGACATCTCTCGAGGTTGTTTGCCTCGGCCAGGCTGGCAAGTGCCCGCTAGTACCTAGAGCTGGGCAGGAGAGGGCAGAGAGCACTTCCATCTGACAGCAGGTTGCAGATTGCCTCGGAAAGAGCCGTGTCCTTGGAATGTGCAGCAAATCCTCTTTCTTTGCAAACCGCGGTTAGTGTGCAGGGCAGGTACGCTCTCCCCTTGCCAAATGGAGTGGGAAAGCTTTTCGCTAAGCTAGAGATGACTAGAGAAGCAGAAGCGCGGCTCCGGAGCTATCCGGAGGAAAGTGCCGCTTCCCGGCGTCTTTCGGCTTGAAGCGGCGCTCCGGAGCGCTCCGCTGCCGCTCTACTGAGCTGTGCGCGAATTAGCCGCTTCTTCGCCTCCGAGAAGCAGAGATCGCGGTTGCTTGGAAGAGGCGAAGAACGAAGCCGCAAAGAAGCGGGCTTGTGTGCGAAGCCTTCCGACTGCCGGAGGACGGTGGCTGCCGCTCTCCTGCCTCTTGAATTCACTCTCGGCAAGCGAATGGAAAGCGTTCCAGGACAACTTGCCTGGGTTTTGACTTGGTCCTGATGCCTCCCACCTTGGCAAGTCTTGCTCGTCGCCAGAGGCTGCGAGATGCACAGAAGACGGTGGCAGCTGCTGAAAAGAAGGGCAGCGGTGAGTTTGTCGACAAGCAAGAACATAGGCAGCTGCCTGTGCTTGGGAAGGAGCAGCCGCCTGGTTTTGGCAATTGCCTTCACAGCGCCCAGAAGCCCGGTGCTCTGCTGCTTTGTTTTTCGCAGTCAATGAATTGCACACTAGTGAAGTTGAGCCAGGCTCTTCAGCTTTGCTGCTTTTGAGCATCTGTGCTCCACTTATGCTCTGTGACATCTCTCGAGGTTGTTTGCCTCGGCCAGGCTGGAAAGTGCCCGCTAGTACCTAGAGCTGGGCAGAAGAGGGCAGAGAGCACTTCCATCTGACAGCAGGTTGCAGATTGCCTCGGAAAGAGCCGTGTCCTTGGAATGTGCAGCAAATCCTCTTTCTTTGCAAACCGCGGTTAGTGTGCAGTGCAGGTACGCTCTCCCCTTGCCAAATGGAGTGGGAAAGCTTTTCGCTAAGCTAGAGATGACTAGAGAAGCAGAAGCGCGGCTCCGGAGCTATCCGGAGGAAAGTGCCGCTTCCCGGCGTCTTTCGGCTTGAAGCGGCGCTCCGGAGCGCTGCGCTGCCGCTCTACTGAGCTGTGCGCAAATTAGCCGCTTCTTCGCCTCCGAGAAGCAGAGATCGCGGTTGCTTGGAAGAGGCGAAGAACGAAGCCGCAAAGAAGCGGGCTTGTGTGCCAAGCCTTCCGACTGCCGGAGGACGGTGGCTGCCGCTCTCCTGCCTCTTGAATTCACTCTCGGCAAGCGAATGGAAAGCGTTCCAGGACAACTTGCCTGGGTTTTGACTTGGTCCTGATGCCTCCCACCTTGGCAAGTCTTGCTCGTCGCCAGAGGCTGCGAGATGCACAGAAGACGGTGGCAGCTGCTGAAAAGAAGGGCAGCGGTGAGTTTGTCGACAAGCAAGAACATAGGCAGCTGCCTGTGCTTGGGAAGGAGCAGCTGCCTGCTTTTGGCAATTGCCTTCACAGCGCCCAGAAGCCCGGTGCTCTGCTGCTTTGTTTTTCGCAGTCAGTCAATTGCACACTAGTGAAGCTGAGCCAGGCTCTTCAGCTTTGCTGCTTTTGAGCATCTGTGCTCCACTTATGCTCTGTGAAATCTCTCGAGGTTGTTTGCCTCGGCCAGGCTGGCAAGTGCCCGCTAGTACCTAGAACTGGGCAGGAGAGGGCAGAGAGCACTTCCATCTGACAGCAGGTTGCAGATTGCCTCGGAAAGAGCCGTGTCCTTGGAATGTGCAGCAAATCCTCTTTCTTTGCAAACCGCGGTTAGTGTGCAGTGCAGGTACGCTCTCCCCTTGCCAAATGGAGTGGGAAAGCTTTTCGCTAAGCTAGAGATGACTAGAGAAGCAGAAGCGCGGCTCCGGAGCTATCCGGAGGAAAGTGCCGCTTCCCGGCGTCTTTCGGCTTGAAGCGGCGCTCCGGAGCGCTCCGCTGCCGCTCTACTGAGCTGTGCGCGAATTAGCCGCTTCTTCGCCTCCGAGAAGCAGAGATCGCGGTTGCTTGGAAGAGGCGAAGAACGAAGCCGCAAAGAAGCGGGCTTGTGTGCCAAGCCTTCCGACTGCCGGAGGACGGTGGCTGCCGCTCTCCTGCCTCTTGAATTCACTCTCGGCAAGCGAATGGAAAGCGTTCCAGGACAACTTGCCTGGGTTTTGACTTGGTCCTGATGCCTCCCACCTTGGCAAGTCTTGCTCGTCGCCAGAGGCTGCGAGATGCACAGAAGACGGTGGCAGCTGCTGAAAAGAAGGGCAGCGGTGAGTTTGTCGACAAGCAAGAACATAGGCAGCTGCCTGTGCTTGGGAAGGAGCAGCTGCCTGCTTTTGGCAATTGCCTTCACAGCGCCCAGAAGCCCGGTGCTCTGCTGCTTGGTTTTTCGCAGTCAATGAATTGCACACTAGTGAAGTTGAGCCAGGCTCTTCAGCTTTGCTGCTTTTGAGCATCTGTGCTCCACTTATGCTCTGTGAAATCTCTCGAGGTTGTTTGCCTCGGCCAGGCTGGCAAGTGCCCGCTAGTACCTAGAGCTGGGCAGGAGAGGGCAGAGAACACTTCCATCTGACAGCAGGTTGCAGATTGCCTCGGAAAGAGCCGTGTCCTTGGAATGTGCAGCAAATCCTCTTTCTTTGCAATCCGCGGTTAGTGTGCAGTGCAGGTACGCTCTCCCCTTGCCAAATGGAGTGGGAAAGCTTTTCGCTAAGCTAGAGATGACTAGAGAAGCAGAAGCGCGGCTCCGGAGCTATCCGGAGGAAAGTGCCGCTTCCCGGCGTCTTTCGGCTTGAAGCGGCGCTCCGGAGCGCTGCGCTGCCACTCTACTGAGCTGTGCGCGAATTAGCCGCTTCTTCGCCTCCGAGAAGCAGAGATCGCGGTTGCTTGGAAGAGGCGAAGAACGAAGCCGCAAAGAAGCGGGCTTGTGTGCCAAGCCTTCCGACTGCTGGAGGACGGTGGCTGCCGCTCTCCTGCCTCTTGAATTCACTCTCGGCAAGCGAATGGAAAGCGTTCCAGGACAACTTGCCTGGGTTTTGACTTGGTCCTGATGCGTCCCACCTTGGCAAGTCTTGCTCGTCGCCAGAGGCTGCGAGATGCACAGAAGACGGTGGCAGCTGCTGAAAAGAAGGGCAGCGGTGAGTTTGTCGACAAGCAAGAACATAGGCAGCTGCCTGTGCTTGGGAAGGAGCAGCTGCCTGGTTTTGGCAATTGCCTTCACAGCGCCCAGAAGCCCGGTGCTCTGCTGCTTTGTTTTTCGCAATTGCACACTAGTGAAGTTGAGCCAGGCTCTTCAGCTTTGCTGCTTTTGAGCATCTGTGCTCCACTTATGCTCTGTGACATCTCTCGAGGTTGTTTGCCTCGGCCAGGCTGGAAAGTGCCCGCGAGTACCTAGAGCTGGGCAGGAGAGGGCAGAGAGCACTTCCATCTGACAGCAGGTTGCAGATTGCCTCGGAAAGAGCCGTGTCCTTGGAATGTGCAGCAAATCCTCTTTCTTTGCAAACCGCGGTTAGTGTGCAGTGCAGGTACGCTCTCCCCTTGCCAACTGGAGTGGGAAAGCTTTTCGCTAAGCTAGAGATGACTAGAGAAGCAGAAGCGCGGCTCCGGAGCTATCCGGAGGAAAGTGCCGCTTCCCGGCGTCTTTCGGCTTGAAGCGGCGCTCCGGAGCGCTCCGCTGCCGCTCTACTGAGCTGTGCGCAAATTAGCCGCTTCTTCGCCTCCGAGAAGCAGAGATCGCGGTTGCTTGGAAGAGGCGAAGAACGAAGCCGCAAAGAAGCGGGCTTGTGTGCCAAGCCTTCCGACTGCCGGAGGACGGTGGCTGCCGCTCTCCTGCCTCTTGAATTCACTCTCGGCAAGCGAATGGAAAGCGTTCCAGGACAACTTGCCTGGGTTTTGACTTGGTCCTGATGCCTCCCACCTTGGCAAGTCTTGCTCGTCGCCAGAGGCTGCGAGATGCACAGAAGACGGTGGCAGCTGCTGAAAAGAAGGGCAGCGGTGAGTTTGTCGACAAGCAAGAACATAGGCAGCTGCCTGTGCTTGGGAAGGAGCAGCTGCCTGGTTTTGGCAATTGCCTTCACAGCGCCCAGAAGCCCGGTGCTCTGCTGCTTTGTTTTTCGCAGTCAATGAATTGCACACTAGTGAAGTTGAGCCAGGCTCTTCAGCTTTGCTGCTTTTGAGCATCTGTGCTCCACTTATGCTCTGTGACATCTCTCGAGGTTGTTTGCCTCGGCCAGGCTGGCAAGTGCCCGCTAGTACCTAGAGCTGGGCAGGAGAGGGCAGAGAACACTTCCATCTGACAGCAGGTTGCAGATTGCCTCGGAAAGAGCCGTGTCCTTGGAATGTGCAGCAAATCCTCTTTCTTTGCAAACCGCGGTTAGTGTGCAGTGCAGGTACGCTCTCCCCTTGCCAAATGGAGTGGGAAAGCTTTTCGCTAAGCTAGAGATGACTAGAGAAGCAGAAGCGCGGCTCCGGAGCTATCCGGAGGAAAGTGCCGCTTCCGGCGTCTTTCGGCTTGAAGCGGCGCTCCGGAGCGCTGCGCTGCCGCTCTACTGAGCTGTGCGCGAATTAGCCGCTTCTTCGCCTCCGAGAAGCAGAGATCGCGGTTGCTTGGAAGAGGCGAAGAACGAAGCCGCAAAGAAGCGGGCTTGTGTGCCAAGCCTTCCGACTGCTGGAGGACGGTGGCTGCCGCTCTCCTGCCTCTTGAATTCACTCTCGGCAAGCGAATGGAAAGCGTTCCAGGACAACTTGCCTGGGTTTTGACTTGGTCCTGATGCGTCCCACCTTGGCAAGTCTTGCTCGTCGCCAGAGGCTGCGAGATGCACAGAAGACGGTGGCAGCTGCTGAAAAGAAGGGCAGCGGTGAGTTTGTCGACAAGCAAGAACATAGGCAGCTGCCTGTGCTTGGGAAGGAGCAGCTGCCTGGTTTTGGCAATTGCCTTCACAGCGCCCTGAAGCCCGGTGCTCTGCTGCTTTGTTTTTCGCAGTCAGTCAATTGCACACTAGTGAAGCTGAGCCAGGCTCTTCAGCTTTGCTGCTTTTGAGCATCTGTGCTCCACTTATGCTCTGTGACATCTCTCGAGGTTGTTTGCCTCGCCCAGGCTGGAAAGTGCCCGCTAGTACCTAGAGCTGGGCAGGAGAGGGCAGAGAGCACTTCCATCTGACAGCAGGTTGCAGATTGCCTCGGAAAGAGCCGTGTCCTTGGAATGTGCAGCAAATCCTCTTTCTTTGCAATCCGCGGTTAGTGTGCAGTGCAGGTACGCTCTCCCCTTGCCAAATGGAGTGGGAAAGCTTTTCGCTAAGCTAGAGATGACTAGAGAAGCAGAAGCGCGGCTCCGGAGCTATCCGGAGGAAAGTGCCGCTTCCCGGCGTCTTTCGGCTTGAAGCGGCGCTCCGGAGCGCTGCGCTGCCACTCTACTGAGCTGTGCGCGAATTAGCCGCTTCTTCGCCTCCGAGAAGCAGAGATCGCGGTTGCTTGGAAGAGGCGAAGAACGAAGCCGCAAAGAAGCGGGCTTGTGTGCCAAGCCTTCCGACTGCTGGAGGACGGTGGCTGCCGCTCTCCTGCCTCTTGAATTCACTCTCGGCAAGCGAATGGAAAGCGTTCCAGGACAACTTGCCTGGGTTTTGACTTGGTCCTGATGCGTCCCACCTTGGCAAGTCTTGCTCGTCGCCAGAGGCTCCGAGATGCACAGAAGACGGTGGCAGCTGCTGAAAAGAAGGGCAGCGGTGAGTTTGTCGACAAGCAAGAACATAGGCAGCTGCCTGTGCTTGGGAAGGAGCAGCTGCCTGGTTTTGGCAATTGCCTTCACAGCGCCCAGAAGCCCGGTGCTCTGCTGCTTTGTTTTTCGCAGTCAATGAATTGCACACTAGTGAAGTTGAGCCAGGCTCTTCAGCTTTGCTGCTTTTGAGCATCTGTGCTCCACTTATGCTCTGTGACATCTCTCGAGGTTGTTTGCCTCGGCCAGGCTGGAAAGTGCCCGCTAGTACCTAGAGCTGGGCAGAAGAGGGCAGAGAGCACTTCCATCTGACAGCAGGTTGCAGATTGCCTCGGAAAGAGCCGTGTCCTTGGAATGTGCAGCAAATCCTCTTTCTTTGCAAACCGCGGTTAGTGTGCAGTGCAGGTACGCTCTCCCCTTGCCAAATGGAGTGGGAAAGCTTTTCGCTAAGCTAGAGATGACTAGAGAAGCAGAAGCGCGGCTCCGGAGCTATCCGGAGGAAAGTGCCGCTTCCCGGCGTCTTTCGGCTTGAAGCGGCGCTCCGGAGCGCTGCGCTGCCGCTCTACTGAGCTGTGCGCAAATTAGCCGCTTCTTCGCCTCCGAGAAGCAGAGATCGCGGTTGCTTGGAAGAGGCGAAGAACGAAGCCGCAAAGAAGCGGGCTTGTGTGCCAAGCCTTCCGACTGCCGGAGGACGGTGGCTGCCGCTCTCCTGCCTCTTGAATTCACTCTCGGCAAGCGAATGGAAAGCGTTCCAGGACAACTTGCCTGGGTTTTGACTTGGTCCTGATGCCTCCCACCTTGGCAAGTCTTGCTCGTCGCCAGAGGCTGCGAGATGCACAGAAGACGGTGGCAGCTGCTGAAAAGAAGGGCAGCGGTGAGTTTGTCGACAAGCAAGAACATAGGCAGCTGCCTGTGCTTGGGAAGGAGCAGCTGCCTGCTTTTGGCAATTGCCTTCACAGCGCCCAGAAGCCCGGTGCTCTGCTGCTTTGTTTTTCGCAGTCAATGAATTGCACACTAGTGAAGTTGAGCCAGGCTCTTCAGCTTTGCTGCTTTTGAGCATCTGTGCTCCACTTATGCTCTGTGACATCTCTGGAGGTTGTTTGCCTCGGCCAGGCTGGCAAGTGCCCGCTAGTACCTAGAGCTGGGCAGGAGAGGGCAGAGAGCACTTCCATCTGACAGCAGGTTGCAGATTTCCTCGGAAAGAGCCGTGTCCTTGGAATGTGCAGCAAATCCTCTTTCTTTGCAAACCGCGGTTAGTGTGCAGTGCAGGTACGCTCTCCCCTTGCCAAATGGAGTGGGAAAGCTTTTCGCTAAGCTAGAGATGACTAGAGAAGCAGAAGCGCGGCTCCGGAGCTATCCGGAGGAAAGTGCCGCTTCCCGGCGTCTTTCGGCTTGAAGCGGCGCTCCGGAGCGCTCCGCTGCCGCTCTACTGAGCTGTGCGCGAATTAGCCGCTTCTTCGCCTCCGAGAAGCAGAGATCGCGGTTGCTTGGAAGAGCGAAGAACGAAGCCGCAAAGAAGCGGGCTTGTGTGCGAAGCCTTCCGACTGCCGGAGGACGGTGGCTGCCGCTCTCCTGCCTCTTGAATTCACTCTCGGCAAGCGAATGGAAAGCGTTCCAGGACAACTTGCCTTGGTTTTGACTTCGTCCTGATGCCTCCCACCTTGGCAAGTCTTGCTCGTCGCCAGAGGCTGCGAGATGCACAGAAGACGGTGGCAGCTGCTGAAAAGAAGGGCAGCGGTGAGTTTGTCGACAAGCAAGAACATAGGCAGCTGCCTGTGCTTGGGAAGGAGCAGCTGCCTGGTTTTGGCAATTGCCTTCACAGCGCCCAGAAGCCCGGTGCTCTGCTGCTTTGTTTTTCGCAGTCAATGAATTGCACACTAGTGAAGTTGAGCCAGGCTCTTCAGCTTTGCTGCTTTTGAGCATCTGTGCTCCACTTATGCTCTGTGACATCTCTGGAGGTTGTTTGCCTCGGCCAGGCTGGCAAGTGCCCGCTAGTACCTAGAACTGGGCAGGAGAGGGCAGAGAGCACTTCCATCTGACAGCAGGTTGCAGATTGCCTCGGAAAGAGCCGTGTCCTTGGAATGTGCAGCAAATCCTCTTTCTTTGCAAACCGCGGTTAGTGTGCAGTGCAGGTACGCTCTCCCCTTGCCAAATGGAGTGGGAAAGCTTTTCGCTAAGCTAGAGATGACTAGAGAAGCAGAAGCGCGGCTCCGGAGCTATCCGGAGGAAAGTGCCGCTTCCCGGCGTCTTTCGGCTTGAAGCGGCGCTCCGGAGCGCTCCGCTGCCGCTCTACTGAGCTGTGCGCGAATTAGCCGCTTCTTCGCCTCCGAGAAGCAGAGATCGCGGTTGCTTGGAAGAGGCGAAGAACGAAGCCGCAAAGAAGCGGGCTTGTGTGCGAAGCCTTCCGACTGCCGGAGGACGGTGGCTGCCGCTCTCCTGCCTCTTGAATTCACTCTCGGCAAGCGAATGGAAAGCGTTCCAGGACAACTTGCCTGGGTTTTGACTTGGTCCTGATGCGTCCCACCTTGGCAAGTCTTGCTCGTCGCCAGAGGCTGCGAGATGCACAGAAGACGGTGGCAGCTGCTGAAAAGAAGGGCAGCGGTGAGTTTGTCGACAAGCAAGAACATAGGCAGCTGCCTGTGCTTGGGAAGGAGCAGCTGCCTGGTTTTGGCAATTGCCTTCACAGCGCCCAGAAGCCCGGTGCTCTGCTGCTTTGTTTTTCGCAGTCAATGAATTGCACACTAGTGAAGTTGAGCCAGGCTCTTCAGCTTTGCTGCTTTTGAGCATCTGTGCTCCACTTATGCTCTGTGACATCTCTCGAGGTTGTTTGCCTCGGCCAGGCTGGCAAGTGCCCGCTAGTACCTAGAGCTGGGCAGGAGAGGGCAGAGAGCACTTCCATCTGACAGCAGGTTGCAGATTGCCTCGGAAAGAGCCGTGTCCTTGGAATGTGCAGCAAATCCTCTTTCTTTGCAAACCGCGGTTAGTGTGCAGTGCAGGTACGCTCTCCCCTTGCCAACTGGAGTGGGAAAGCTTTTCGCTAAGCTAGAGATGACTAGAGAAGCAGAAGCGCGGCTCCGGAGCTATCCGGAGGAAAGTGCCGCTTCCCGGCGTCTTTCGGCTTGAAGCGGCGCTCCGGAGCGCTGCGCTGCCGCTCTACTGAGCTGTGCGCGAATTAGCCGCTTCTTCGCCTCCGAGAAGCAGAGATCGCGGTTGCTTGGAAGAGGCGAAGAACGAAGCCGCAAAGAAGCGGGCTTGTGTGCCAAGCCTTCCGACTGCTGGAGGACGGTGGCTGCCGCTCTCCTGCCTCTTGAATTCACTCTCGGCAAGCGAATGGAAAGCGTTCCAGGACAACTTGCCTGGGTTTTGACTTGGTCCTGATGCCTCCCACCTTGGCAAGTCTTGCTCGTCGCCAGAGGCTGCGAGATGCACAGAAGACGGTGGCAGCTGCTGAAAAGAAGGGCAGCGGTGAGTTTGTCGACAAGCAAGAACATAGGCAGCTGCCTGTGCTTGGGAAGGAGCAGCTGCCTGGTTTTGGCAATTGCCTTCACAGCGCCCAGAAGCCCGGTGCTCTGCTGCTTTGTTTTTCGCAGTCAATGAATTGCACACTAGTGAAGTTGAGCCAGGCTCTTCAGCTTTGCTGCTTTTGAGCATCTGTGCTCCACTTATGCTCTGTGAAATCTCTCGAGGTTGTTTGCCTCGGCCAGGCTGGCAAGTGCCCGCTAGTACCTAGAGCTGGGCAGGAGAGGGCAGAGAACACTTCCATCTGACAGCAGGTTGCAGATTGCCTCGGAAAGAGCCGTGTCCTTGGAATGTGCAGCAAATCCTCTTTCTTTGCAAACCGCGGTTAGTGTGCAGTGCAGGTACGCTCTCCCCTTGCCAAATGGAGTGGGAAAGCTTTTCGCTAAGCTAGAGATGACTAGAGAAGCAGAAGCGCGGCTCCGGAGCTATCCGGAGGAAAGTGCCGCTTCCCGGCGTCTTTCCGCTTGAAGCGGCGCTCCGGAGCGCTGCGCTGCCGCTCTACTGAGCTGTGCGCGAATTAGCCGCTTCTTCGCCTCCGAGAAGCAGAGATCGCGGTTGCTTGGAAGAGGCGAAGAACGAAGCCGCAAAGAAGCGGGCTTGTGTGCCAAGCCTTCCGACTGCTGGAGGACGGTGGCTGCCGCTCTCCTGCCTCTTGAATTCACTCTCGGCAAGCGAATGGAAAGCGTTCCAGGACAACTTGCCTGGGTTTTGACTTGGTCCTGATGCGTCCCACCTTGGCAAGTCTTGCTCGTCGCCAGAGGCTGCGAGATGCACAGAAGACGGTGGCAGCTGCTGAAAAGAAGGGCAGCGGTGAGTTTGTCGACAAGCAAGAACATAGGCAGCTGCCTGTGCTTGGGAAGGAGCAGCTGCCTGGTTTTGGCAATTGCCTTCACAGCGCCCTGAAGCCCGGTGCTCTGCTGCTTTGTTTTTCGCAGTCAGTCAATTGCACACTAGTGAAGCTGAGCCAGGCTCTTCAGCTTTGCTGCTTTTGAGCATCTGTGCTCCACTTATGCTCTGTGACATCTCTGGAGGTTGTTTGCCTCGCCCAGGCTGGAAAGTGCCCGCTAGTACCTAGAGCTGGGCAGGAGAGGGCAGAGAGCACTTCCATCTGACAGCAGGTTGCAGATTGCCTCGGAAAGAGCCGTGTCCTTGGCATGTGCAGCAAATCCTCTTTCTTTGCAAACCGCGGTTAGTGTGCAGTGCAGGTACGCTCTCCCCTTGCCAACTGGAGTGGGAAAGCTTTTCGCTAAGCTAGAGATGACTAGAGAAGCAGAAGCGCGGCTCCGGAGCTATCCGGAGGAAAGTGCCGCTTCCCGGCGTCTTTCGGCTTGAAGCGGCGCTCCGGAGCGCTGCGCTGCCGCTCTACTGAGCTGTGCGCGAATTAGCCGCTTCTTCGCCTCCGAGAAGCAGAGATCGCGGTTGCTTGGAAGAGGCGAAGAACGAAGCCGCAAAGAAGCGGGCTTGTGTGCCAAGCCTTCCGACTGCTGGAGGACGGTGGCTGCCGCTCTCCTGCCTCTTGAATTCACTCTCGGCAAGCGAATGGAAAGCGTTCCAGGACAACTTGCCTGGGTTTTGACTTGGTCCTGATGCGTCCCACCTTGGCAAGTCTTGCTCGTCGCCAGAGGCTCCGAGATGCACAGAAGACGGTGGCAGCTGCTGAAAAGAAGGGCAGCGGTGAGTTTGTCGACAAGCAAGAACATAGGCAGCTGCCTGTGCTTGGGAAGGAGCAGCTGCCTGGTTTTGGCAATTGCCTTCACAGCGCCCAGAAGCCCGGTGCTCTGCTGCTTTGTTTTTCGCAGTCAGTCAATTGCACACTAGTGAAGTTGAGCCAGGCTCTTCAGCTTTGCTGCTTTTGAGCATCTGTGCTCCACTTATGCTCTGTGACATCTCTGGAGGTTGTTTGCCTCGGCCAGGCTGGAAAGTGCCCGCTAGTACCTAGAGCTGGGCAGGAGAGGGCAGAGAGCACTTCCATCTGACAGCAGGTTGCAGATTGCCTCGGAAAGAGCCGTGTCCTTGGAATGTGCAGCAAATCCTCTTTCTTTGCAAACCGCGGTTAGTGTGCAGTGCAGGTACGCTCTCCCCTTGCCAACTGGAGTGGGAAAGCTTTTCGCTAAGCTAGAGATGACTAGAGAAGCAGAAGCGCGGCTCCGGAGCTATCCGGAGGAAAGTGCCGCTTCCCGGCGTCTTTCGGCTTGAAGCGGCGCTCCGGAGCGCTGCGCTGCCGCTCTACTGAGCTGTGCGCGAATTAGCCGCTTCTTCGCCTCCGAGAAGCAGAGATCGCGGTTGCTTGGAAGAGGCGAAGAACGAAGCCGCAAAGAAGCGGGCTTGTGTGCGAAGCCTTCCGACTGCTGGAGGACGGTGGCTGCCGCTCTCCTGCCTCTTGAATTCACTCTCGGCAAGCGAATGGAAAGCGTTCCAGGACAACTTGCCTGGGTTTTGACTTGGTCCTGATGCGTCCCACCTTGGCAAGTCTTGCTCGTCGCCAGAGGCTCCGAGATGCACAGAAGACGGTGGCAGCTGCTGAAAAGAAGGGCAGCGGTGAGTTTGTCGACAAGCAAGAACATAGGCAGCTGCCTGTGCTTGGGAAGGAGCAGCTGCCTGCTTTTGGCAATTGCCTTCACAGCGCCCAGAAGCCCGGTGCTCTGCTGCTTTGTTTTTCGCAGTCAGTCAATTGCACACTAGTGAAGTTGAGCCAGGCTCTTCAGCTTTGCTGCTTTTGAGCATCTGTGCTCCACTTATGCTCTGTGACATCTCTGGAGGTTGTTTGCCTCGCCCAGGCTGGAAAGTGCCCGCTAGTACCTAGAGCTGGGCAGGAGAGGGCAGAGAGCACTTCCATCTGACAGCAGGTTGCAGATTGCCTCGGAAAGAGCCGTGTCCTTGGAATGTGCAGCAAATCCTCTTTCTTTGCAAACCGCGGTTAGTGTGCAGTGCAGGTACGCTCTCCCCTTGCCAACTGGAGTGGGAAAGCTTTTCGCTAAGCTAGAGATGACTAGAGAAGCAGAAGCGCGGCTCCGGAGCTATCCGGAGGAAAGTGCCGCTTCCCGGCGTCTTTCGGCTTGAAGCGGCGCTCCGGAGCGCTGCGCTGCCGCTCTACTGAGCTGTGCGCGAATTAGCCGCTTCTTCGCCTCCGAGAAGCAGAGATCGCGGTTGCTTGGAAGAGGCGAAGAACGAAGCCGCAAAGAAGCGGGCTTGTGTGCCAAGCCTTCCGACTGCTGGAGGACGGTGGCTGCCGCTCTCCTGCCTCTTGAATTCACTCTCGGCAAGCGAATGGAAAGCGTTCCAGGACAACTTGCCTGGGTTTTGACTTGGTCCTGATGCGTCCCACCTTGGCAAGTCTTGCTCGTCGCCAGAGGCTGCGAGATGCACAGAAGACGGTGGCAGCTGCTGAAAAGAAGGGCAGCGGTGAGTTTGTCGACAAGCAAGAACATAGGCAGCTGCCTGTGCTTGGGAAGGAGCAGCTGCCTGGTTTTGGCAATTGCCTTCACAGCGCCCAGAAGCCCGGTGCTCTGCTGCTTTGTTTTTCGCAGTCAGTCAATTGCACACTAGTGAAGCTGAGCCAGGCTCTTCAGCTTTGCTGCTTTTGAGCATCTGTGCTCCACTTATGCTCTGTGACATCTCTGGAGGTTGTTTGCCTCGGCCAGGCTGGCAAGTGCCCGCTAGTACCTAGAGCTGGGCAGGAGAGGGCAGAGAGCACTTCCATCTGACAGCAGGTTGCAGATTGCCTCGGAAAGAGCCGTGTCCTTGGCATGTGCAGCAAATCCTCTTTCTTTGCAAACCGCGGTTAGTGTGCAGTGCAGGTACGCTCTCCCCTTGCCAACTGGAGTGGGAAAGCTTTTCGCTAAGCTAGAGATGACTAGAGAAGCAGAAGCGCGGCTCCGGAGCTATCCGGAGGAAAGTGCCGCTTCCCGGCGTCTTTCGGCTTGAAGCGGCGCTCCGGAGCGCTGCGCTGCCGCTCTACTGAGCTGTGCGCGAATTAGCCGCTTCTGCGCCTCCGAGAAGCAGAGATCGCGGTTGCTTGGAAGAGGCGAAGAACGAAGCCGCAAAGAAGCGGGCTTGTGTGCGAAGCCTTCCGACTGCTGGAGGACGGTGGCTGCCGCTCTCCTGCCTCTTGAATTCACTCTCGGCAAGCGAATGGAAAGCGTTCCAGGACAACTTGCCTGGGTTTTGACTTGGTCCTGATGCGTCCCACCTTGGCAAGTCTTGCTCGTCGCCAGAGGCTCCGAGATGCACAGAAGACGGTGGCAGCTGCTGAAAAGAAGGGCAGCGGTGAGTTTGTCGACAAGCAAGAACATAGGCAGCTGCCTGTGCTTGGGAAGGAGCAGCTGCCTGGTTTTGGCAATTGCCTTCACAGCGCCCAGAAGCCCGGTGCTCTGCTGCTTTGTTTTTCGCAGTCAGTCAATTGCACACTAGTGAAGCTGAGCCAGGCTCTTCAGCTTTGCTGCTTTTGAGCATCTGTGCTCCACTTATGCTCTGTGACATCTCTGGAGGTTGTTTGCCTCGGCCAGGCTGGAAAGTGCCCGCTAGTACCTAGAGCTGGGCAGGAGAGGGCAGAGAGCACTTCCATCTGACAGCAGGTTGCAGATTGCCTCGGAAAGAGCCGTGTCCTTGGAATGTGCAGCAAATCCTCTTTCTTTGCAAACCGCGGTTAGTGTGCAGTGCAGGTACGCTCTCCCCTTGCCAAATGGAGTGGGAAAGCTTTTCGCTAAGCTAGAGATGACTAGAGAAGCAGAAGCGCGGCTCCGGAGCTATCCGGAGGAAAGTGCCGCTTCCCGGCGTCTTTCGGCTTGAAGCGGCGCTCCGGAGCGCTCCGCTGCCGCTCTACTGAGCTGTGCGCGAATTAGCCGCTTCTTCGCCTCCGAGAAGCAGAGATCGCGGTTGCTTGGAAGAGGCGAAGAACGAAGCCGCAAAGAAGCGGGCTTGTGTGCCAAGCCCTCCGACTGCTGGAGGACGGTGGCTGCCGCTCTCCTGCCTCTTGAATTCACTCTCGGCAAGCGAATGGAAAGCGTTACAGGACAACTTGCCTGGGTTTTGACTTGGTCCTGATGCGTCCCACCTTGGCAAGTCTTGCTCGTCGCCAGAGGCTCCGAGATGCACAGAAGACGGTGGCAGCTGCTGAAAAGAAGGGCAGCGGTGAGTTTGTCGACAAGCAAGAACATAGGCAGCTGCCTGTGCTTGGGAAGGAGCAGCTGCCTGGTTTTGGCAATTGCCTTCACAGCGCCCTGAAGCCCGGTGCTCTGCTGCTTTGTTTTTCGCAGTCAGTCAATTGCACACTAGTGAAGCTGAGCCAGGCTCTTCAGCTTTGCTGCTTTTGAGCATCTGTGCTCCACTTATGCTCTGTGACATCTCTGGAGGTTGTTTGCCTCGGCCAGGCTGGAAAGTGCCCGCTAGTACCTAGAGCTGGGCAGGAGAGGGCAGAGAGCACTTCCATCTGACAGCAGGTTGCAGATTGCCTCGGAAAGAGCCGTGTCCTTGGAATGTGCAGCAAATCCTCTTTCTTTGCAAACCGCGGTTAGTGTGCAGTGCAGGTACGCTCTCCCCTTGCCAACTGGAGTGGGAAAGCTTTTCGCTAAGCTAGAGATGACTAGAGAAGCAGAAGCGCGGCTCCGGAGCTATCCGGAGGAAAGTGCCGCTTCCCGGCGTCTTTCGGCTTGAAGCGGCGCTCCGGAGCGCTCCGCTGCCGCTCTACTGAGCTGTGCCCGAATTAGCCGCTTCTTCGCCTCCGAGAAGCAGAGATCGCGGTTGCTTGGAAGAGGCGAAGAACGAAGCCGCAAAGAAGCGGGCTTGTGTGCCAAGCCTTCCGACTGCTGGAGGACGGTGGCTGCCGCTCTCCTGCCTCTTGAATTCACTCTCGGCAAGCGAATGGAAAGCGTTCCAGGACAACTTGCCTGGGTTTTGACTTGGTCCTGATGCGTCCCACCTTGGCAAGTCTTGCTCGTCGCCAGAGGCTCCGAGATGCACAGAAGACGGTGGCAGCTGCTGAAAAGAAGGGCAGCGGTGAGTTTGTCGACAAGCAAGAACATAGGCAGCTGCCTGTGCTTGGGAAGGAGCAGCTGCCTGGTTTTGGCAATTGCCTTCACAGCGCCCAGAAGCCCGGTGCTCTGCTGCTTTGTTTTTCGCAGTCAGTCAATTGCACACTAGTGAAGTTGAGCCAGGCTCTTCAGCTTTGCTGCTTTTGAGCATCTGTGCTCCACTTATGCTCTGTGACATCTCTGGAGGTTGTTTGCCTCGCCCAGGCTGGAAAGTGCCCGCTAGTACCTAGAGCTGGGCAGGAGAGGGCAGAGAGCACTTCCATCTGACAGCAGGTTGCAGATTGCCTCGGAAAGAGCCGTGTCCTTGGAATGTGCAGCAAATCCTCTTTCTTTGCAAACCGCGGTTAGTGTGCAGTGCAGGTACGCTCTCCCCTTGCCAACTGGAGTGGGAAAGCTTTTCGCTAAGCTAGAGATGACTAGAGAAGCAGAAGCGCGGCTCCGGAGCTATCCGGAGGAAAGTGCCGCTTCCCGGCGTCTTTCGGCTTGAAGCGGCGCTCCGGAGCGCTGCGCTGCCGCTCTACTGAGCTGTGCGCGAATTAGCCGCTTCTGCGCCTCCGAGAAGCAGAGATCGCGGTTGCTTGGAAGAGGCGAAGAACGAAGCCGCAAAGAAGCGGGCTTGTGTGCGAAGCCTTCCGACTGCTGGAGGACGGTGGCTGCCGCTCTCCTGCCTCTTGAATTCACTCTCGGCAAGCGAATGGAAAGCGTTCCAGGACAACTTGCCTGGGTTTTGACTTGGTCCTGATGCCTCCCACCTTGGCAAGTCTTGCTCGTCGCCAGAGGCTCCGAGATGCACAGAAGACGGTGGCAGCTGCTGAAAAGAAGGGCAGCGGTGAGTTTGTCGACAAGCAAGAACATAGGCAGCTGCCTGTGCTTGGGAAGGAGCAGCTGCCTGGTTTTGGCAATTTGCCTTCACAGCGCCCAGAAGCCCGGTGCTCTGCTGCTTTGTTTTTCGCAGTCAGTCAATTGCACACTAGTGAAGCTGAGCCAGGCTCTTCAGCTTTGCTGCTTTTGAGCATCTGTGCTCCACTTATGCTCTGTGACATCTCTCGAGGTTGTTTGCCTCGCCCAGGCTGACAAGTGCCCGCTAGTACCTAGAGCTGGGCAGGAGAGGGCAGAGAGCACTTCCATCTGACAGCAGGTTGCAGATTGCCTCGGAAAGAGCCGTGTCCTTGGAATGTGCAGCAAATCCTCTTTCTTTGCAAACCGCGGTTAGTGTGCAGTGCAGGTACGCTCTCCCCTTGCCAACTGGAGTGGGAAAGCTTTTCGCTAAGCTAGAGATGACTAGAGAAGCAGAAGCGCGGCTCCGGAGCTATCCGGAGGAAAGTGCCGCTTCCCGGCGTCTTTCGGCTTGAAGCGGCGCTCCGGAGCGCTGCGCTGCCGCTCTACTGAGCTGTGCGCGAATTAGCCGCTTCTTCGCCTCCGAGAAGCAGAGATCGCGGTTGCTTGGAAGAGGCGAAGAACGAAGCCGCAAAGAAGCGGGCTTGTGTGCCAAGCCTTCCGACTGCTGGAGGGACGGTGGCTGCCGCTCTCCTGCCTCTTGAATTCACTCTCGGCAAGCGAATGGAAAGCGTTCCAGGACAACTTGCCTGGGTTTTGACTTGGTCCTGATGCGTCCCACCTTGGCAAGTCTTGCTCGTCGCCAGAGGCTGCGAGATGCACAGAAGACGGTGGCAGCTGCTGAAAAGAAGGGCAGCGGTGAGTTTGTCGACAAGCAAGAACATAGGCAGCTGCCTGTGCTTGGGAAGGAGCAGCTGCCTGGTTTTGGCAATTGCCTTCACAGCGCCCTGAAGCCCGGTGCTCTGCTGCTTTGTTTTTCGCAGTCAGTCAATTGCACACTAGTGAAGCTGAGCCAGGCTCTTCAGCTTTGCTGCTTTTGAGCATCTGTGCTCCACTTATGCTCTGTGACATCTCTGGAGGTTGTTTGCCTCGGCCAGGCTGGAAAGTGCCCGCTAGTACCTAGAGCTGGGCAGGAGAGGGCAGAGAGCACTTCCATCTGACAGCAGGTTGCAGATTGCCTCGGAAAGAGCCGTGTCCTTGGAATGTGCAGCAAATCCTCTTTCTTTGCAAACCGCGGTTAGTGTGCAGTGCAGGTACGCTCTCCCCTTGCCAACTGGAGTGGGAAAGCTTTTCGCTAAGCTAGAGATGACTAGAGAAGCAGAAGCGCGGCTCCGGAGCTATCCGGAGGAAAGTGCCGCTTCCCGGCGTCTTTCGGCTTGAAGCGGCGCTCCGGAGCGCTCCGCTGCCGCTCTACTGAGCTGTGCCCGAATTAGCCGCTTCTTCGCCTCCGAGAAGCAGAGATCGCGGTTGCTTGGAAGAGGCGAAGAACGAAGCCGCAAAGAAGCGGGCTTGTGTGCCAAGCCTTCCGACTGCTGGAGGACGGTGGCTGCCGCTCTCCTGCCTCTTGAATTCACTCTCGGCAGCGAATGGAAAGCGTTCCAGGACAACTTGCCTGGGTTTTGACTTGGTCCTGATGCGTCCCACCTTGGCAAGTCTTGCTCGTCGCCAGAGGCTCCGAGATGCACAGAAGACGGTGGCAGCTGCTGAAAAGAAGGGCAGCGGTGAGTTTGTCGACAAGCAAGAACATAGGCAGCTGCCTGTGCTTGGGAAGGAGCAGCTGCCTGGTTTTGGCAATTGCCTTCACAGCGCCCAGAAGCCCGGTGCTCTGCTGCTTTGTTTTTCGCAGTCAGTCAATTGCACACTAGTGAAGCTGAGCCAGGCTCTTCAGCTTTGCTGCTTTTGAGCATCTGTGCTCCACTTATGCTCTGTGACATCTCTGGAGGTTGTTTGCCTCGGCCAGGCTGGCAAGTGCCCGCTAGTACCTAGAGCTGGGCAGGAGAGGGCAGAGAGCACTTCCATCTGACAGCAGGTTGCAGATTGCCTCGGAAAGAGCCGTGTCCTTGGCATGTGCAGCAAATCCTCTTTCTTTGCAAACCGCGGTTAGTGTGCAGTGCAGGTACGCTCTCCCCTTGCCAACTGGAGTGGGAAAGCTTTTCGCTAAGCTAGAGATGACTAGAGAAGCAGAAGCGCGGCTCCGGAGCTATCCGAGGAAAGTGCCGCTTCCCGGCGTCTTTCGGCTTGAAGCGGCGCTCCGGAGCGCTGCGCTGCCGCTCTACTGAGCTGTGCGCGAATTAGCCGCTTCTTCGCCTCCGAGAAGCAGAGATCGCGGTTGCTTGGAAGAGGCGAAGAACGAAGCCGCAAAGAAGCGGGCTTGTGTGCGAAGCCTTCCGACTGCTGGAGGACGGTGGCTGCCGCTCTCCTGCCTCTTGAATTCACTCTCGGCAAGCGAATGGAAAGCGTTCCAGGACAACTTGCCTGGGTTTTGACTTGGTCCTGATGCGTCCCCACCTTGGCAAGTCTTGCCTCGTCGCCAGAGGCTCCGAGATGCACAGAAGACGGTGGCAGCTGCTGAAAAGAAGGGCAGCGGTGAGTTTGTCGACAAGCAAGAACATAGGCAGCTGCCTGTGCTTGGGAAGGAGCAGCTGCCTGGTTTTGGCAATTGCCTTCACAGCGCCCAGAAGCCCGGTGCTCTGCTGCTTTGTTTTTCGCAGTCAGTCAATTGCACACTAGTGAAGCTGAGCCAGGCTCTTCAGCTTTGCTGCTTTTGAGCATCTGTGCTCCACTTATGCTCTGTGACATCTCTCGAGGTTGTTTGCCTCGGCCAGGCTGGAAAGTGCCCGCTAGTACCTAGAGCTGGGCAGGAGAGGGCAGAGAGCACTTCCATCTGACAGCAGGTTGCAGATTGCCTCGGAAAGAGCCGTGTCCTTGGAATGTGCAGCAAATCCTCTTTCTTTGCAAACCGCGGTTAGTGTGCAGTGCAGGTACGCTCTCCCCTTGCCAAATGGAGTGGGAAAGCTTTTCGCTAAGCTAGAGATGACTAGAGAAGCAGAAGCGCGGCTCCGGAGCTATCCGGAGGAAAGTGCCGCTTCCCGGCGTCTTTCGGCTTGAAGCGGCGCTCCGGAGCGCTCCGCTGCCGCTCTACTGAGCTGTGCGCGAATAGCCGCTTCTTCGCCTCCGAGAAGCAGAGATCGCGGTTGCTTGGAAGAGGCGAAGAACGAAGCCGCAAAGAAGCGGGCTTGTGTGCCAAGCCCTCCGACTGCTGGAGGACGGTGGCTGCCGCTCTCCTGCCTCTTGAATTCACTCTCGGCAAGCGAATGGAAAGCGTTACAGGACAACTTGCCTGGGTTTTGACTTGGTCCTGATGCGTCCCACCTTGGCAAGTCTTGCTCGTCGCCAGAGGCTCCGAGATGCACAGAAGACGGTGGCAGCTGCTGAAAAGAAGGGCAGCGGTGAGTTTGTCGACAAGCAAGAACATAGGCAGCTGCCTGTGCTTGGGAAGGAGCAGCTGCCTGGTTTTGGCAATTGCCTTCACAGCGCCCTGAAGCCCGGTGCTCTGCTGCTTTGTTTTTCGCAGTCAGTCAATTGCACACTAGTGAAGCTGAGCCAGGCTCTTCAGCTTTGCTGCTTTTGAGCATCTGTGCTCCACTTATGCTCTGTGACATCTCTGGAGGTTGTTTGCCTCGGCCAGGCTGGAAAGTGCCCGCTAGTACCTAGAGCTGGGCAGGAGAGGGCAGAGAGCACTTCCATCTGACAGCAGGTTGCAGATTGCCTCGGAAAGAGCCGTGTCCTTGGAATGTGCAGCAAATCCTCTTTCTTTGCAAACCGCGGTTAGTGTGCAGTGCAGGTACGCTCTCCCCTTGCCAACTGGAGTGGGAAAGCTTTTCGCTAAGCTAGAGATGACTAGAGAAGCAGAAGCGCGGCTCCGGAGCTATCCGGAGGAAAGTGCCGCTTCCCGGCGTCTTTCGGCTTGAAGCGGCGCTCCGGAGCGCTCCGCTGCCGCTCTACTGAGCTGTGCCCGAATTAGCCGCTTCTTCGCCTCCGAGAAGCAGAGATCGCGGTTGCTTGGAAGAGGCGAAGAACGAAGCCGCAAAGAAGCGGGCTTGTGTGCCAAGCCTTCCGACTGCTGGAGGACGGTGGCTGCCGCTCTCCTGCCTCTTGAATTCACTCTCGGCAAGCGAATGGAAAGCGTTCCAGGACAACTTGCCTGGGTTTTGACTTGGTCCTGATGCGTCCCACCTTGGCAAGTCTTGCTCGTCGCCAGAGGCTCCGAGATGCACAGAAGACGGTGGCAGCTGCTGAAAAGAAGGGCAGCGGTGAGTTTGTCGACAAGCAAGAACATAGGCAGCTGCCTGTGCTTGGGAAGGAGCAGCTGCCTGGTTTTGGCAATTGCCTTCACAGCGCCCAGAAGCCCGGTGCTCTGCTGCTTTGTTTTTCGCAGTCAGTCAATTGCACACTAGTGAAGTTGAGCCAGGCTCTTCAGCTTTGCTGCTTTTGAGCATCTGTGCTCCACTTATGCTCTGTGACATCTCTGGAGGTTGTTTGCCTCGCCCAGGCTGGAAAGTGCCCGCTAGTACCTAGAGCTGGGCAGGAGAGGGCAGAGAGCACTTCCATCTGACAGCAGGTTGCAGATTGCCTCGGAAAGAGCCGTGTCCTTGGAATGTGCAGCAAATCCTCTTTCTTTGCAAACCGCGGTTAGTGTGCAGTGCAGGTACGCTCTCCCCTTGCCAACTGGAGTGGGAAAGCTTTTCGCTAAGCTAGAGATGACTAGAGAAGCAGAAGCGCGGCTCCGGAGCTATCCGGAGGAAAGTGCCGCTTCCCGGCGTCTTTCGGCTTGAAGCGGCGCTCCGGAGCGCTGCGCTGCCGCTCTACTGAGCTGTGCGCGAATTAGCCGCTTCTGCGCCTCCGAGAAGCAGAGATCGCGGTTGCTTGGAAGAGGCGAAGAACGAAGCCGCAAAGAAGCGGGCTTGTGTGCGAAGCCTTCCGACTGCTGGAGGGACGGTGGCTGCCGCTCTCCTGCCTCTTGAATTCACTCTCGGCAAGCGAATGGAAAGCGTTCCAGGACAACTTGCCTGGGTTTTGACTTGGTCCTGATGCCTCCCACCTTGGCAAGTCTTGCTCGTCGCCAGAGGCTCCGAGATGCACAGAAGACGGTGGCAGCTGCTGAAAAGAAGGGCAGCGGTGAGTTTGTCGACAAGCAAGAACATAGGCAGCTGCCTGTGCTTGGGAAGGAGCAGCTGCCTGGTTTTGGCAATTTGCCTTCACAGCGCCCAGAAGCCCGGTGCTCTGCTGCTTTGTTTTTCGCAGTCAGTCAATTGCACACTAGTGAAGCTGAGCCAGGCTCTTCAGCTTTGCTGCTTTTGAGCATCTGTGCTCCACTTATGCTCTGTGACATCTCTCGAGGTTGTTTGCCTCGCCCAGGCTGGAAAGTGCCCGCTAGTACCTAGAGCTGGGCAGGAGAGGGGCAGAGAGCACTTCCATCTGACAGCAGGTTGCAGATTGCCTCGGAAAGAGCCGTGTCCTTGGAATGTGCAGCAAATCCTCTTTCTTTGCAAACCGCGGTTAGTGTGCAGTGCAGGTACGCTCTCCCCTTGCCAACTGGAGTGGGAAAGCTTTTCGCTAAGCTAGAGATGACTAGAGAAGCAGAAGCGCGGCTCCGGAGCTATCCGGAGGAAAGTGCCGCTTCCCGGCGTCTTTCGGCTTGAAGCGGCGCTCCGGAGCGCTGCGCTGCCGCTCTACTGAGCTGTGCGCGAATTAGCCGCTTCTTCGCCTCCGAGAAGCAGAGATCGCGGTTGCTTGGAAGAGGCGAAGAACGAAGCCGCAAAGAAGCGGGCTTGTGTGCCAAGCCTTCCGACTGCTGGAGGACGGTGGCTGCCGCTCTCCTGCCTCTTGAATTCACTCTCGGCAAGCGAATGGAAAGCGTTCCAGGACAACTTTGGGTTTTGACTTGGTCCTGATGCGTCCCACCTTGGCAAGTCTTGCTCGTCGCCAGAGGCTGCGAGATGCACAGAAGACGGTGGCAGCTGCTGAAAAGAAGGGCAGCGGTGAGTTTGTCGACAAGCAAGAACATAGGCAGCTGCCTGTGCTTGGGAAGGAGCAGCTGCCTGGTTTTGGCAATTGCCTTCACAGCGCCCTGAAGCCCGGTGCTCTGCTGCTTTGTTTTTCGCAGTCAGTCAATTGCACACTAGTGAAGCTGAGCCAGGCTCTTCAGCTTTGCTGCTTTTGAGCATCTGTGCTCCACTTATGCTCTGTGACATCTCTGGAGGTTGTTTGCCTCGGCCAGGCTGGAAAGTGCCCGCTAGTACCTAGAGCTGGGCAGGAGAGGGCAGAGAGCACTTCCATCTGACAGCAGGTTGCAGATTGCCTCGGAAAGAGCCGTGTCCTTGGAATGTGCAGCAAATCCTCTTTCTTTGCAAACCGCGGTTAGTGTGCAGTGCAGGTACGCTCTCCCCTTGCCAACTGGAGTGGGAAAGCTTTTCGCTAAGCTAGAGATGACTAGAGAAGCAGAAGCGCGGCTCCGGAGCTATCCGGAGGAAAGTGCCGCTTCCCGGCGTCTTTCGGCTTGAAGCGGCGCTCCGGAGCGCTCCGCTGCCGCTCTACTGAGCTGTGCCCGAATTAGCCGCTTCTTCGCCTCCGAGAAGCAGAGATCGCGGTTGCTTGGAAGAGGCGAAGAACGAAGCCGCAAAGAAGCGGGCTTGTGTGCCAAGCCTTCCGACTGCTGGAGGACGGTGGCTGCCGCTCTCCTGCCTCTTGAATTCACTCTCGGCAAGCGAATGGAAAGCGTTCCAGGACAACTTGCCTGGGTTTTGACTTGGTCCTGATGCGTCCCACCTTGGCAAGTCTTGCTCGTCGCCAGAGGCTCCGAGATGCACAGAAGACGGTGGCAGCTGCTGAAAAGAAGGGCAGCGGTGAGTTTGTCGACAAGCAAGAACATAGGCAGCTGCCTGTGCTTGGGAAGGAGCAGCTGCCTGGTTTTGGCAATTGCCTTCACAGCGCCCAGAAGCCCGGTGCTCTGCTGCTTTGTTTTTCGCAGTCAGTCAATTGCACACTAGTGAAGTTGAGCCAGGCTCTTCAGCTTTGCTGCTTTTGAGCATCTGTGCTCCACTTATGCTCTGTGACATCTCTGGAGGTTGTTTGCCTCGCCCAGGCTGGAAAGTGCCCGCTAGTACCTAGAGCTGGGCAGGAGAGGGCAGAGAGCACTTCCATCTGACAGCAGGTTGCAGATTGCCTCGGAAAGAGCCGTGTCCTTGGAATGTGCAGCAAATCCTCTTTCTTTGCAAACCGCGGTTAGTGTGCAGTGCAGGTACGCTCTCCCCTTGCCAAATGGAGTGGGAAAGCTTTTCGCTAAGCTAGAGATGACTAGAGAAGCAGAAGCGCGGCTCCGGAGCTATCCGGAGGAAAGTGCCGCTTCCCGGCGTCTTTCGGCTTGAAGCGGCGCTCCGGAGCGCTCCGCTGCCGCTCTACTGAGCTGTGCGCGAATTAGCCGCTTCTTCGCCTCCGAGAAGCAGAGATCGCGGTTGCTTGGAAGAGGCGAAGAACGAAGCCGCAAAGAAGCGGGCTTGTGTGCCAAGCCCTCCGACTGCTGGAGGACGGTGGCTGCCGCTCTCCTGCCTCTTGAATTCACTCTCGGCAAGCGAATGGAAAGCGTTACAGGACAACTTGCCTGGGTTTTGACTTGGTCCTGATGCGTCCCACCTTGGCAAGTCTTGCTCGTCGCCAGAGGCTGCGAGATGCACAGAAGACGGTGGCAGCTGCTGAAAAGAAGGGCAGCGGTGAGTTTGTCGACAAGCAAGAACATAGGCAGCTGCCTGTGCTTGGGAAGGAGCAGCTGCCTGGTTTTGGCAATTGCCTTCACAGCGCCCTGAAGCCCGGTGCTCTGCTGCTTTGTTTTTCGCAGTCAGTCAATTGCACACTAGTGAAGCTGAGCCAGGCTCTTCAGCTTTGCTGCTTTTGAGCATCTGTGCTCCACTTATGCTCTGTGACATCTCTCGAGGTTGTTTGCCTCGCCCAGGCTGGAAAGTGCCCGCTAGTACCTAGAGCTGGGCAGGAGAGGGCAGAGAGCACTTCCATCTGACAGCAGGTTGCAGATTGCCTCGGAAAGAGCCGTGTCCTTGGAATGTGCAGCAAATCCTCTTTCTTTGCAAACCGCGGTTAGTGTGCAGTGCAGGTACGCTCTCCCCTTGCCAACTGGAGTGGGAAAGCTTTTCGCTAAGCTAGAGATGACTAGAGAAGCAGAAGCGCGGCTCCGGAGCTATCCGGAGGAAAGTGCCGCTTCCCGGCGTCTTTCGGCTTGAAGCGGCGCTCCGGAGCGCTCCGCTGCCGCTCTACTGAGCTGTGCCCGAATTAGCCGCTTCTTCGCCTCCGAGAAGCAGAGATCGCGGTTGCTTGGAAGAGGCGAAGAACGAAGCCGCAAAGAAGCGGGCTTGTGTGCCAAGCCTTCCGACTGCTGGAGGACGGTGGCTGCCGCTCTCCTGCCTCTTGAATTCACTCTCGGCAAGCGAATGGAAAGCGTTCCAGGACAACTTGCCTGGGTTTTGACTTGGTCCTGATGCGTCCCACCTTGGCAAGTCTTGCTCGTCGCCAGAGGCTCCGAGATGCACAGAAGACGGTGGCAGCTGCTGAAAAGAAGGGCAGCGGTGAGTTTGTCGACAAGCAAGAACATAGGCAGCTGCCTGTGCTTGGGAAGGAGCAGCTGCCTGGTTTTGGCAATTGCCTTCACAGCGCCCAGAAGCCCGGTGCTCTGCTGCTTTGTTTTTCGCAGTCAGTCAATTGCACACTAGTGAAGTTGAGCCAGGCTCTTCAGCTTTGCTGCTTTTGAGCATCTGTGCTCCACTTATGCTCTGTGACATCTCTGGAGGTTGTTTGCCTCGCCCAGGCTGGAAAGTGCCCGCTAGTACCTAGAGCTGGGCAGGAGAGGGCAGAGAGCACTTCCATCTGACAGCAGGTTGCAGATTGCCTCGGAAAGAGCCGTGTCCTTGGAATGTGCAGCAAATCCTCTTTCTTTGCAAACCGCGGTTAGTGTGCAGTGCAGGTACGCTCTCCCCTTGCCAAATGGAGTGGGAAAGCTTTTCGCTAAGCTAGAGATGACTAGAGAAGCAGAAGCGCGGCTCCGGAGCTATCCGGAGGAAAGTGCCGCTTCCCGGCGTCTTTCGGCTTGAAGCGGCGCTCCGGAGCGCTCCGCTGCCGCTCTACTGAGCTGTGCGCGAATTAGCCGCTTCTTCGCCTCCGAGAAGCAGAGATCGCGGTTGCTTGGAAGAGGCGAAGAACGAAGCCGCAAAGAAGCGGGCTTGTGTGCCAAGCCCTCCGACTGCTGGAGGACGGTGGCTGCCGCTCTCCTGCCTCTTGAATTCACTCTCGGCAAGCGAATGGAAAGCGTTACAGGACAACTTGCCTGGGTTTTGACTTGGTCCTGATGCGTCCCACCTTGGCAAGTCTTGCTCGTCGCCAGAGGCTCCGAGATGCACAGAAGACGGTGGCAGCTGCTGAAAAGAAGGGCAGCGGTGAGTTTGTCGACAAGCAAGAACATAGGCAGCTGCCTGTGCTTGGGAAGGAGCAGCTGCCTGGTTTTGGCAATTGCCTTCACAGCGCCCTGAAGCCCGGTGCTCTGCTGCTTTGTTTTTCGCAGTCAGTCAATTGCACACTAGTGAAGCTGAGCCAGGCTCTTCAGCTTTGCTGCTTTTGAGCATCTGTGCTCCACTTATGCTCTGTGACATCTCTGGAGGTTGTTTGCCTCGGCCAGGCTGGAAAGTGCCCGCTAGTACCTAGAGCTGGGCAGGAGAGGGCAGAGAGCACTTCCATCTGACAGCAGGTTGCAGATTGCCTCGGAAAGAGCCGTGTCCTTGGAATGTGCAGCAAATCCTCTTTCTTTGCAAACCGCGGTTAGTGTGCAGTGCAGGTACGCTCTCCCCTTGCCAACTGGAGTGGGAAAGCTTTTCGCTAAGCTAGAGATGACTAGAGAAGCAGAAGCGCGGCTCCGGAGCTATCCGGAGGAAAGTGCCGCTTCCCGGCGTCTTTCGGCTTGAAGCGGCGCTCCGGAGCGCTCCGCTGCCGCTCTACTGAGCTGTGCCCGAATTAGCCGCTTCTTCGCCTCCGAGAAGCAGAGATCGCGGTTGCTTGGAAGAGGCGAAGAACGAAGCCGCAAAGAAGCGGGCTTGTGTGCCAAGCCTTCCGACTGCTGGAGGACGGTGGCTGCCGCTCTCCTGCCTCTTGAATTCACTCTCGGCAAGCGAATGGAAAGCGTTCCAGGACAACTTGCCTGGGTTTTGACTTGGTCCTGATGCGTCCCACCTTGGCAAGTCTTGCTCGTCGCCAGAGGCTCCGAGATGCACAGAAGACGGTGGCAGCTGCTGAAAAGAAGGGCAGCGGTGAGTTTGTCGACAAGCAAGAACATAGGCAGCTGCCTGTGCTTGGGAAGGAGCAGCTGCCTGGTTTTGGCAATTGCCTTCACAGCGCCCAGAAGCCCGGTGCTCTGCTGCTTTGTTTTTCGCAGTCAGTCAATTGCACACTAGTGAAGTTGAGCCAGGCTCTTCAGCTTTGCTGCTTTTGAGCATCTGTGCTCCACTTATGCTCTGTGACATCTCTGGAGGTTGTTTGCCTCGCCCAGGCTGGAAAGTGCCCGCTAGTACCTAGAGCTGGGCAGGAGAGGGCAGAGAGCACTTCCATCTGACAGCAGGTTGCAGATTGCCTCGGAAAGAGCCGTGTCCTTGAATGTGCAGCAAATCCTCTTTCTTTGCAAACCGCGGTTAGTGTGCAGTGCAGGTACGCTCTCCCCTTGCCAACTGGAGTGGGAAAGCTTTTCGCTAAGCTAGAGATGACTAGAGAAGCAGAAGCGCGGCTCCGGAGCTATCCGGAGGAAAGTGCCGCTTCCCGGCGTCTTTCGGCTTGAAGCGGCGCTCCGGAGCGCTGCGCTGCCGCTCTACTGAGCTGTGCGCGAATTAGCCGCTTCTGCGCCTCCGAGAAGCAGAGATCGCGGTTGCTTGGAAGAGGCGAAGAACGAAGCCGCAAAGAAGCGGGCTTGTGTGCGAAGCCTTCCGACTGCTGGAGGACGGTGGCTGCCGCTCTCCTGCCTCTTGAATTCACTCTCGGCAAGCGAATGGAAAGCGTTCCAGGACAACTTGCCTGGGTTTTGACTTGGTCCTGATGCCTCCCACCTTGGCAAGTCTTGCTCGTCGCCAGAGGCTCCGAGATGCACAGAAGACGGTGGCAGCTGCTGAAAAGAAGGGCAGCGGTGAGTTTGTCGACAAGCAAGAACATAGGCAGCTGCCTGTGCTTGGGAAGGAGCAGCTGCCTGGTTTTGGCAATTGCCTTCACAGCGCCCAGAAGCCCGGTGCTCTGCTGCTTTGTTTTTCGCAGTCAGTCAATTGCACACTAGTGAAGCTGAGCCAGGCTCTTCAGCTTTGCTGCTTTTGAGCATCTGTGCTCCACTTATGCTCTGTGACATCTCTCGAGGTTGTTTGCCTCGCCCAGGCTGGAAAGTGCCCGCTAGTACCTAGAGCTGGGCAGGAGAGGGCAGAGAGCACTTCCATCTGACAGCAGGTTGCAGATTGCCTCGGAAAGAGCCGTGTCCTTGGAATGTGCAGCAAATCCTCTTTCTTTGCAAACCGCGGTTAGTGTGCAGTGCAGGTACGCTCTCCCCTTGCCAACTGGAGTGGGAAAGCTTTTCGCTAAGCTAGAGATGACTAGAGAAGCAGAAGCGCGGCTCCGGAGCTATCCGGAGGAAAGTGCCGCTTCCCGGCGTCTTTCGGCTTGAAGCGGCGCTCCGGAGCGCTGCGCTGCCGCTCTACTGAGCTGTGCGCGAATTAGCCGCTTCTTCGCCTCCGAGAAGCAGAGATCGCGGTTGCTTGGAAGAGGCGAAGAACGAAGCCGCAAAGAAGCGGGCTTGTGTGCCAAGCCTTCCGACTGCTGGAGGACGGTGGCTGCCGCTCTCCTGCCTCTTGAATTCACTCTCGGCAAGCGAATGGAAAGCGTTCCAGGACAACTTGCCTGGGTTTTGACTTGGTCCTGATGCGTCCCACCTTGGCAAGTCTTGCTCGTCGCCAGAGGCTGCGAGATGCACAGAAGACGGTGGCAGCTGCTGAAAAGAAGGGCAGCGGTGAGTTTGTCGACAAGCAAGAACATAGGCAGCTGCCTGTGCTTGGGAAGGAGCAGCTGCCTGGTTTTGGCAATTGCCTTCACAGCGCCCTGAAGCCCGGTGCTCTGCTGCTTTGTTTTTCGCAGTCAGTCAATTGCACACTAGTGAAGCTGAGCCAGGCTCTTCAGCTTTGCTGCTTTTGAGCATCTGTGCTCCACTTATGCTCTGTGACATCTCTGGAGGTTGTTTGCCTCGGCCAGGCTGGAAAGTGCCCGCTAGTACCTAGAGCTGGGCAGGAGAGGGCAGAGAGCACTTCCATCTGACAGCAGGTTGCAGATTGCCTCGGAAAGAGCCGTGTCCTTGGAATGTGCAGCAAATCCTCTTTCTTTGCAAACCGCGGTTAGTGTGCAGTGCAGGTACGCTCTCCCCTTGCCAACTGGAGTGGGAAAGCTTTTCGCTAAGCTAGAGATGACTAGAGAAGCAGAAGCGCGGGCTCCGGAGCTATCCGGAGGAAAGTGCCGCTTCCCGGCGTCTTTCGGCTTGAAGCGGCGCTCCGGAGCGCTCCGCTGCCGCTCTACTGAGCTGTGCCCGAATTAGCCGCTTCTTCGCCTCCGAGAAGCAGAGATCGCGGTTGCTTGGAAGAGGCGAAGAACGAAGCCGCAAAGAAGCGGGCTTGTGTGCCAAGCCTTCCGACTGCTGGAGGACGGTGGCTGCCGCTCTCCTGCCTCTTGAATTCACTCTCGGCAAGCGAATGGAAAGCGTTCCAGGACAACTTGCCTGGGTTTTGACTTGGTCCTGATGCGTCCCACCTTGGCAAGTCTTGCTCGTCGCCAGAGGCTCCGAGATGCACAGAAGACGGTGGCAGCTGCTGAAAAGAAGGGCAGCGGTGAGTTTGTCGACAAGCAAGAACATAGGCAGCTGCCTGTGCTTGGGAAGGAGCAGCTGCCTGGTTTTGGCAATTGCCTTCACAGCGCCCAGAAGCCCGGTGCTCTGCTGCTTTGTTTTTCGCAGTCAGTCAATTGCACACTAGTGAAGTTGAGCCAGGCTCTTCAGCTTTGCTGCTTTTGAGCATCTGTGCTCCACTTATGCTCTGTGACATCTCTGGAGGTTGTTTGCCTCGCCCAGGCTGGAAAGTGCCCGCTAGTACCTAGAGCTGGGCAGGAGAGGGCAAGAGAGCACTTCCATCTGACAGCAGGTTGCAGATTGCCTCGGAAAGAGCCGTGTCCTTGGAATGTGCAGCAAATCCTCTTTCTTTGCAAACCGCGGTTAGTGTGCAGTGCAGGTACGCTCTCCCCTTGCCAACTGGAGTGGGAAAGCTTTTCGCTAAGCTAGAGATGACTAGAGAAGCAGAAGCGCGGCTCCGGAGCTATCCGGAGGAAAGTGCCGCTTCCCGGCGTCTTTCGGCTTGAAGCGGCGCTCCGGAGCGCTGCGCTGCCGCTCTACTGAGCTGTGCGCGAATTAGCCGCTTCTGCGCCTCCGAGAAGCAGAGATCGCGGTTGCTTGGAAGAGGCGAAGAACGAAGCCGCAAAGAAGCGGGCTTGTGTGCGAAGCCTTCCGACTGCTGGAGGACGGTGGCTGCCGCTCTCCTGCCTCTTGAATTCACTCTCGGCAAGCGAATGGAAAGCGTTCCAGGACAACTTGCCTGGGTTTTGACTTGGTCCTGATGCCTCCCACCTTGGCAAGTCTTGCTCGTCGCCAGAGGCTCCGAGATGCACAGAAGACGGTGGCAGCTGCTGAAAAGAAGGGCAGCGGTGAGTTTGTCGACAAGCAAGAACATAGGCAGCTGCCTGTGCTTGGGAAGGAGCAGCTGCCTGGTTTTGGCAATTGCCTTCACAGCGCCCAGAAGCCCGGTGCTCTGCTGCTTTGTTTTTCGCAGTCAGTCAATTGCACACTAGTGAAGCTGAGCCAGGCTCTTCAGCTTTGCTGCTTTTGAGCATCTGTGCTCCACTTATGCTCTGTGACATCTCTCGAGGTTGTTTGCCTCGCCCAGGCTGGAAAGTGCCCGCTAGTACCTAGAGCTGGGCAGGAGAGGGCAGAGAGCACTTCCATCTGACAGCAGGTTGCAGATTGCCTCGGAAAGAGCCGTGTCCTTGGAATGTGCAGCAAATCCTCTTTCTTTGCAAACCGCGGTTAGTGTGCAGTGCAGGTACGCTCTCCCCTTGCCAACTGGAGTGGGAAAGCTTTTCGCTAAGCTAGAGATGACTAGAGAAGCAGAAGCGCGGCTCCGGAGCTATCCGGAGGAAAGTGCCGCTTCCCGGCGTCTTTCGGCTTGAAGCGGCGCTCCGGAGCGCTGCGCTGCCGCTCTACTGAGCTGTGCGCGAATTAGCCGCTTCTTCGCCTCCGAGAAGCAGAGATCGCGGTTGCTTGGAAGAGGCGAAGAACGAAGCCGCAAAGAAGCGGGCTTGTGTGCCAAGCCTTCCGACTGCTGGAGGACGGTGGCTGCCGCTCTCCTGCCTCTTGAATTCACTCTCGGCAAGCGAATGGAAAGCGTTCCAGGACAACTTGCCTGGGTTTTGACTTGGTCCTGATGCGTCCCACCTTGGCAAGTCTTGCTCGTCGCCAGAGGCTGCGAGATGCACAGAAGACGGTGGCAGCTGCTGAAAAGAAGGGCAGCGGTGAGTTTGTCGACAAGCAAGAACATAGGCAGCTGCCTGTGCTTGGGAAGGAGCAGCTGCCTGGTTTTGGCAATTGCCTTCACAGCGCCCTGAAGCCCGGTGCTCTGCTGCTTTGTTTTTCGCAGTCAGTCAATTGCACACTAGTGAAGCTGAGCCAGGCTCTTCAGCTTTGCTGCTTCTGAGCATCTGTGCTCCACTTATGCTCTGTGACATCTCTGGAGGTTGTTTGCCTCGCCCAGGCTGGAAAGTGCCCGCTAGTACCTAGAGCTGGGCAGGAGAGGGCAGAGAGCACTTCCATCTGACAGCAGGTTGCAGATTGCCTCGGAAAGAGCCGTGTCCTTGGCATGTGCAGCAAATCCTCTTTCTTTGCAAACCGCGGTTAGTGTGCAGTGCAGGTACGCTCTCCCCTTGCCAACTGGAGTGGGAAAGCTTTTCGCTAAGCTAGAGATGACTAGAGAAGCAGAAGCGCGGCTCCGGAGCTATCCGGAGGAAAGTGCCGCTTCCCGGCGTCTTTCGGCTTGAAGCGGCGCTCCGGAGCGCTGCGCTGCCGCTCTACTGAGCTGTGCGCGAATTAGCCGCTTCTTCGCCTCCGAGAAGCAGAGATCGCGGTTGCTTGAAGAGGCGAAGAACGAAGCCGCAAAGAAGCGGGCTTGTGTGCCAAGCCTTCCGACTGCTGGAGGACGGTGGCTGCCGCTCTCCTGCCTCTTGAATTCACTCTCGGCAAGCGAATGGAAAGCGTTCCAGGACAACTTGCCTGGGTTTTGACTTGGTCCTGATGCGTCCCACCTTGGCAAGTCTTGCTCGTCGCCAGAGGCTCCGAGATGCACAGAAGACGGTGGCAGCTGCTGAAAAGAAGGGCAGCGGTGAGTTTGTCGACAAGCAAGAACATAGGCAGCTGCCTGTGCTTGGGAAGGAGCAGCTGCCTGGTTTTGGCAATTGCCTTCACAGCGCCCAGAAGCCCGGTGCTCTGCTGCTTTGTTTTTCGCAGTCAGTCAATTGCACACTAGTGAAGTTGAGCCAGGCTCTTCAGCTTTGCTGCTTTTGAGCATCTGTGCTCCACTTATGCTCTGTGACATCTCTGGAGGTTGTTTGCCTCGGCCAGGCTGGAAAGTGCCCGCTAGTACCTAGAGCTGGGCAGGAGAGGGCAGAGAGCACTTCCATCTGACAGCAGGTTGCAGATTGCCTCGGAAAGAGCCGTGTCCTTGGCATGTGCAGCAAATCCTCTTTCTTTGCAAACCGCGGTTAGTGTGCAGTGCAGGTACGCTCTCCCCTTGCCAACTGGAGTGGGAAAGCTTTTCGCTAAGCTAGAGATGACTAGAGAAGCAGAAGCGCGGCTCCGGAGCTATCCGGAGGAAAGTGCCGCTTCCCGGCGTCTTTCGGCTTGAAGCGGCGCTCCGGAGCGCTGCGCTGCCGCTTTACTGAGCTGTGCGCGAATTAGCCGCTTCTTCGCCTCCGAGAAGCAGAGATCGCGGTTGCTTGGAAGAGGCGAAGAACGAAGCCGCAAAGAAGCGGGCTTGTGTGCGAAGCCTTCCGACTGCTGGAGGACGGTGGCTGCCGCTCTCCTGCCTGTTGAATTCACTCTCGGCAAGCGAATGGAAAGCGTTCCAGGACAACTTGCCTGGGTTTTGACTTGGTCCTGATGCGTCCCACCTTGGCAAGTCTTGCTCGTCGCCAGAGGCTCCGAGATGCACAGAAGACGGTGGCAGCTGCTGAAAAGAAGGGCAGCGGTGAGTTTGTCGACAAGCAAGAACATAGGCAGCTGCCTGTGCTTGGGAAGGAGCAGCTGCCTGGTTTTGGCAATTGCCTTCACAGCGCCCAGAAGCCCGGTGCTCTGCTGCTTTGTTTTTCGCAGTCAGTCAATTGCACACTTAGTGAAGCTGAGCCAGGCTCTTCAGCTTTGCTGCTTTTGAGCATCTGTGCTCCACTTATGCTCTGTGACATCTCTGGAGGTTGTTTGCCTCGCCCAGGCTGGAAAGTGCCCGCTAGTACCTAGAGCTGGGCAGGAGAGGGCAGAGAGCACTTCCATCTGACAGCAGGTTGCAGATTGCCTCGGAAAGAGCCGTGTCCTTGGAATGTGCAGCAAATCCTCTTTCTTTGCAAACCGCGGTTAGTGTGCAGTGCAGGTACGCTCTCCCCTTGCCAACTGGAGTGGGAAAGCTTTTCGCTAAGCTAGAGATGACTAGAGAAGCAGAAGCGCGGCTCCGGAGCTATCCGGAGGAAAGTGCCGCTTCCCGGCGTCTTTCGGCTTGAAGCGGCGCTCCGGAGCGCTGCGCTGCCGCTCTACTGAGCTGTGCGCGAATTAGCCGCTTCTTCGCCTCCGAGAAGCAGAGATCGCGGTTGCTTGGAAGAGGCGAAGAACGAAGCCGCAAAGAAGCGGGCTTGTGTGCCAAGCCTTCCGACTGCTGGAGGACGGTGGCTGCCGCTCTCCTGCCTCTTGAATTCACTCTCGGCAAGCGAATGGAAAGCGTTCCAGGACAACTTGCCTGGGTTTTGACTTGGTCCTGATGCGTCCCACCTTGGCAAGTCTTGCTCGTCGCCAGAGGCTGCGAGATGCACAGAAGACGGTGGCAGCTGCTGAAAAGAAGGGCAGCGGTGAGTTTGTCGACAAGCAAGAACATAGGCAGCTGCCTGTGCTTGGGAAGGAGCAGCTGCCTGGTTTTGGCAATTGCCTTCACAGCGCCCAGAAGCCCGGTGCTCTGCTGCTTTGTTTTTCGCAGTCAGTCAATTGCACACTAGTGAAGCTGAGCCAGGCTCTTCAGCTTTGCTGCTTTTGAGCATCTGTGCTCCACTTATGCTCTGTGACATCTCTGGAGGTTGTTTGCCTCGGCCAGGCTGGCAAGTGCCCGCTAGTACCTAGAGCTGGGCAGGAGAGGGCAGAGAGCACTTCCATCTGACAGCAGGTTGCAGATTGCCTCGGAAAGAGCCGTGTCCTTGGCATGTGCAGCAAATCCTCTTTCTTTGCAAACCGCGGTTAGTGTGCAGTGCAGGTACGCTCTCCCCTTGCCAACTGGAGTGGGAAAGCTTTTCGCTAAGCTAGAGATGACTAGAGAAGCAGAAGCGCGGCTCCGGAGCTATCCGGAGGAAAGTGCCGCTTCCCGGCGTCTTTCGGCTTGAAGCGGCGCTCCGGAGCGCTGCGCTGCGCTCTACTGAGCTGTGCGCGAATTAGCCGCTTCTGCGCCTCCGAGAAGCAGAGATCGCGGTTGCTTGGAAGAGGCGAAGAACGAAGCCGCAAAGAAGCGGGCTTGTGTGCCAAGCCTTCCGACTGCTGGAGGACGGTGGCTGCCGCTCTCCTGCCTCTTGAATTCACTCTCGGCAAGCGAATGGAAAGCGTTCCAGGACAACTTGCCTGGGTTTTGACTTGGTCCTGATGCGTCCCACCTTGGCAAGTCTTGCTCGTCGCCAGAGGCTCCGAGATGCACAGAAGACGGTGGCAGCTGCTGAAAAGAAGGGCAGCGGTGAGTTTGTCGACAAGCAAGAACATAGGCAGCTGCCTGTGCTTGGGAAGGAGCAGCTGCCTGGTTTTGGCAATTGCCTTCACAGCGCCCAGAAGCCCGGTGCTCTGCTGCTTTGTTTTTCGCAGTCAGTCAATTGCACACTAGTGAAGCTGAGCCAGGCTCTTCAGCTTTGCTGCTTTTGAGCATCTGTGCTCCACTTATGCTCTGTGACATCTCTCGAGGTTGTTTGCCTCGGCCAGGCTGGAAAGTGCCCGCTAGTACCTAGAGCTGGGCAGGAGAGGGCAGAGAGCACTTCCATCTGACAGCAGGTTGCAGATTGCCTCGGAAAGAGCCGTGTCCTTGGAATGTGCAGCAAATCCTCTTTCTTTGCAAACCGCGGTTAGTGTGCAGTGCAGGTACGCTCTCCCCTTGCCAAATGGAGTGGGAAAGCTTTTCGCTAAGCTAGAGATGACTAGAGAAGCAGAAGCGCGGCTCCGGAGCTATCCGGAGGAAAGTGCCGCTTCCCGGCGTCTTTCGGCTTGAAGCGGCGCTCCGGAGCGCTGCGCTGCCGCTCTACTGAGCTGTGCGCGAATTAGCCGCTTCTTCGCCTCCGAGAAGCAGAGATCGCGGTTGCTTGGAAGAGGCGTAGAACGAAGCCGCAAAGAAGCGGGCTTGTGTGCGAAGCCTTCCGACTGCTGGAGGACGGTGGCTGCCGCTCTCCTGCCTCTTGAATTCACTCTCGGCAAGCGAATGGAAAGCGTTCCAGGACAACTTGCCTGGGTTTTGACTTGGTCCTGATGCCTCCCACCTTGGCAAGTCTTGCTCGTCGCCAGAGGCTCCGAGATGCACAGAAGACGGTGGCAGCTGCTGAAAAGAAGGGCAGCGGTGAGTTTGTCGACAAGCAAGAACATAGGCAGCTGCCTGTGCTTGGGAAGGAGCAGCTGCCTGGTTTTGGCAATTGCCTTCACAGCGCCCAGAAGCCCGGTGCTCTGCTGCTTTGTTTTTCGCAGTCAGTCAATTGCACACTAGTGAAGCTGAGCCAGGCTCTTCAGCTTTGCTGCTTTTGAGCATCTGTGCTCCACTTATGCTCTGTGACATCTCTCGAGGTTGTTTGCCTCGGCCAGGCTGGCAAGTGCCCGCTAGTACCTAGAGCTGGGCAGGAGAGGGCAGAGAGCACTTCCATCTGACAGCAGGTTGCAGATTGCCTCGGAAAGAGCCGTGTCCTTGGAATGTGCGGCAAATCCTCTTTCTTTGCAAACCGCGGTTAGTGTGCAGTGCAGGTCCACTCTCCCCTTGCCAAATGGAGTGGGAAAGCTTTTCGCTAAGATAGAGACGACTAGAGAGGCAGAAGCGCGGCTCTGGAGCTATCCGGAGGAAAGTGCCGCTTCCCGGCGTCTTTCGGCTTGAAGCGGCGCTCCGGAGCGCTGCGCTGCCGCTCTACTGAGCTGTGCGCGAATTAGCCGCTTCTTCGCCTCCGAGAGGCAGAGATCGCGGTTGCTTGGAAGAGGCGTAGAACGAAGCCGCAAAGAAGCGGGCTTGTGTGCGAAGCCTTCCGACTGCTGGAGGACGGTGGCTGCCGCTCTCCTGCCTCTTGAATTCACTCTCGGCAAGCGAATGGAAAGCGTTCCAGGACAACTTGCCTGGGTTTTGACTTGGTCCTGATGCGTCCCACCTTGGCAAGTCTTGCTCGTCGCCAGAGGCTCCGAGATGCACAGAAGACGGTGGCAGCTGCTGGAAAGAAGGGCAGCGGTGAGTTTGTCGACAAGCAAGAACATAGGCAGCTGCCTGTGCTTGGGAAGGAGCAGCTGCCTGGTTTTGGCAATTGCCTTCACAGCGCCCAGAAGCCCGGTGCTCTGCTGCTTTGTTTTTCGCAGTCAGTCAATTGCACACTAGTGAAGCTGAGCCAGGCTCTTCAGCTTTGCTGCTTTTGAGCATCTGTGCTCCACTTATGCTCTGTGACATCTCTCGAGGCTGTTTGCCTCGCCCAGGCTGGCAAGTGCCCGCTAGTACCTAGAGCTGGGCAGGAGAGGGCAGAGAGCACTTCCATCTGACAGCAGGTTGCAGATTGCCTCGGAAAGAGCCGTGTCCTTGGAATGTGCAGCAAATCCTCTTTCTTTGCAAACCGCGGTTAGTGTGCAGTGCAGGTCCACTCTCCCCTTGCCAAATGGAGTGGGAAAGCTTTTCGCTAAGATAGAGACGACTAGAGAGGCAGAAGCGCGGCTCCGGAGCTATCCGGAGGAAAGTGCCGCTTCCCGGCGTCTTTCGGCTTGAAGCGGCGCTCCGGAGCGCTGCGCTGCCGCTCTACTGAGCTGTGCGCGAATTAGCCGCTTCTTCGCCTCCGAGAGGCAGAGATCGCGGTTGCTTGGAAGAGGCGTAGAACGAAGCCGCAAAGAAGCGGGCTTGTGTGCCAAGCCTTCCGACTGCTGGAGGACGGTGGCTGCCGCTCTCCTGCCTGTTGAATTCACTCACGGCAAGCGAATGGAAAGCGTTCCAGGACAACTTGCCTGCGTTTTGACTTGGTCCTGATGCGTCCCACCTTGGCAAGTCTTGCTCGTCGCCAGAGGCTCTGAGATGCACAGAAGACGGTGGCAGCTGCTGAAAAGAAGGGCAGCGGTGAGTTTGTCGACAAGCAAGAACATAGGCAGCTGCCTGTGCTTGGGAAGGAGCAGCTGCCTGGTTTTGGCAATTGCCTTCACAGCACCCAGAAGCCCGGTGCTCTGCTGCTTTGTTTTTCGCAGTCAGTCAATTGCACACTAGTGAAGCTGAGCCAGGCTCTTCAGCTTTGCTGCTTTTGAGCATCTGTGCTCCACTTATGCTCTGTGACATCTCTGGAGGTTGTTTGCCTCGGCCAGGCTGGCAAGTGCCCGCTAGTACCTAGAGCTGGGCAGGAGAGGGCAGAGAGCACTTCCATCTGACAGCAGGTTGCAGATTGCCTCGGAAAGAGCCGTGTCCTTGGAATGTGCAGCAAATCCTCTTTCTTTGCAAACCGCGGTTAGTGTGCAGGTACACTCTCCCCTTGCCAAATGGAGTGGGAAAGCTTTTCGCTAAGATAGAGACGACTAGAGAGGCAGAAGCGCGGCTCCGGAGCTATCCGGAGGAAAGTGCCGCTTCCCGGCGTCTTTCGGCTTGAAGCGGCGCTCCGGAGCGCTGCGCTGCCGCTCTACTGAGCTGTGCGCGAATTAGCCGCTTCTTCGCCTCCGAGAGGCAGAGATCGCGGTTGCTTGGAAGAGGCGTAGAACGAAGCCGCAAAGAAGCGGGCTTGTGTGCGAAGCCTTCCGACTGCTGGAGGACGGTGGCTGCCGCTCTCCTGCCTCTTGAATTCACTCTCGGCAAGCGAATGGAAAGCGTTCCAGGACAACTTGCCTGGGTTTTGACTTGGTCCTGATGCCTCCCACCTTGGCAAGTCTTGCTCGTCGCCAGAGGCTCCGAGATGCACAGAAGACGGTGGCAGCTGCTGGAAAGAAGGGCAGCGGTGAGTTTGTCGACAAGCAAGAACATAGGCAGCTGCCTGTGCTTGGGAAGGAGCAGCTGCCTGCTTTTGGCAATTGCCTTCACAGCGCCCAGAAGCCCGGTGCTCTGCTGCTTTGCTTTTCGCAGTCAGTCAATTGCACACTAGTGAAGCTGAGCCAGGCTCTTCAGCTTTGCTGCTTTTGAGCATCTGTGCTCCACTTATGCTCTGTGACATCTCTCGAGGTTGTTTGCCTCGGCCAGGCTGGCAAGTGCCCGCTAGTACCTAGAGCTGGGCAGGAGAGGGCAGAGAGCACTTCCATCTGACAGCAGGTTGCAGATTGCCTCGGAAAGAGCCGTGTCCTTGGAATGTGCAGCAAATCCTCTTTCTTTGCAAACCGCGGTTAGTGTGCAGTGCAGGTCCACTCTCCCCTTGCCAAATGGAGTGGGAAAGCTTTTCGCTAAGATAGAGACGACTAGAGAGGCAGAAGCGCGGCTCTGGAGCTATCCGGAGGAAAGTGCCGCTTCCCGGCGTCTTTCGGCTTGAAGCGGCGCTCCGGAGCGCTGCGCTGCCGCTCTACTGAGCTGTGCGCGAATTAGCCGCTTCTTCGCCTCCGAGAGGCAGAGATCGCGGTTGCTTGGAAGAGGCGTAGAACGAAGCCGCAAAGAAGCGGGCTTGTGTGCGAAGCCTTCCGACTGCTGGAGGACGGTGGCTGCCGCTCTCCTGCCTCTTGAATTCACTCTCGGCAAGCGAATGGAAAGCGTTCCAGGACAACTTGCCTGGGTTTTGACTTGGTCCTGATGCGTCCCACCTTGGCAAGTCTTGCTCGTCGCCAGAGGCTGCGAGATGCACAGAAGACGGTGGCAGCTGCTGGAAAGAAGGGCAGCGGTGAGTTTGTCGACAAGCAAGAACATAGGCAGCTGCCTGTGCTTGGGAAGGAGCAGCTGCCTGGTTTTGGCAATTGCCTTCACAGCGCCCAGAAGCCCGGTGCTCTGCTGCTTTGTTTTTCGCAGTCAGTCAATTGCACACTAGTGAAGCTGAGCCAGGCTCTTCAGCTTTGCTGCTTTTGAGCATCTGTGCTCCACTTATGCTCTGTGACATCTCTCGAGGCTGTTTGCCTCGGCCAGGCTGGCAAGTGCCCGCTAGTACCTAGAGCTGGGCAGGAGAGGGCAGAGAGCACTTCCATCTGACAGCAGGTTGCAGATTGCCTCGGAAAGAGCCGTGTCCTTGGAATGTGCAGCAAATCCTCTTTCTTTGCAAACCGCGGTTAGTGTGCAGTGCAGGTCCACTCTCCCCTTGCCAAATGGAGTGGGAAAGCTTTTCGCTAAGATAGACACGACTAGAGAGGCAGAAGCGCGGCTCCGGAGCTATCCGGAGGAAAGTGCCGCTTCCCGGCGTCTTTCGGCTTGAAGCGGCGCTCCGGAGCGCTGCGCTGCCGCTCTACTGAGCTGTGCGCGAATTAGCCGCTTCTTCGCCTCCGAGAGGCAGAGATCGCGGTTGCTTGGAAGAGGCGAAGAACGAAGCCGCAAAGAAGCGGGCTTGTGTGCCAAGCCTTCCGACTGCTGGAGGACGGTGGCTGCCGCTCTCCTGCCTGTTGAATTCACTCACGGCAAGCGAATGGAAAGCGTTCCAGGACAACTTGCCTGCGTTTTGACTTGGTCCTGATGCGTCCCACCTTGGCAAGTCTTGCTCGTCGCCAGAGGCTCTGAGATGCACAGAAGACGGTGGCAGCTGCTGAAAAGAAGGGCAGCGGTGAGTTTGTCGACAAGCAAGAACATAGGCAGCTGCCTGTGCTTGGGAAGGAGCAGCTGCCTGGTTTTGGCAATTGCCTTCACAGCACCCAGAAGCCCGGTGCTCTGCTGCTTTGTTTTTCGCAGTCAGTCAATTGCACACTAGTGAAGCTGAGCCAGGCTCTTCAGCTTTGCTGCTTTTGAGCATCTGTGCTCCACTTATGCTCTGTGACATCTCTCGAGGCTGTTTGCCTCGCCCAGGCTGGCAAGTGCCCGCTAGTACCTAGAGCTGGGCAGGAGAGGGCAGAGAGCACTTCCATCTGACAGCAGGTTGCAGATTGCCTCGGAAAGAGCCGTGTCCTTGGAATGTGCAGCAAATCCTCTTTCTTTGCAAACCGCGGTTAGTGTGCAGTGCAGGTACACTCTCCCCTTGCCAAATGGAGTGGGAAAGCTTTTCGCTAAGATAGAGACGACTAGAGAAGCAGAAGCGCGGCTCCGGAGCTATCCGGAGGAAAGTGCCGCTTCCCGGCGTCTTTCGGCTTGAAGCGGCGCTCCGGAGCGCTGCGCTGCCGCTCTACTGAGCTGTGCGCGAATTAGCCGCTTCTTCGCCTCCGAGAGGCAGAGATCGCGGTTGCTTGGAAGAGGCGTAGAACGAAGCCGCAAAGAAGCGGGCTTGTGTGCGAAGCCTTCCGACTGCTGGAGGACGGTGGCTGCCGCTCTCCTGCCTCTTGAATTCACTCTCGGCAGCGAATGGAAAGCGTTCCAGGACAACTTGCCTGCGTTTTGACTTGGTCCTGATGCGTCCCACCTTGGCAAGTCTTGCTCGTCGCCAGAGGCTCCGAGATGCACAGAAGACGGTGGCAGCTGCTGGAAAGAAGGGCAGCGGTGAGTTTGTCGACAAGCAAGAACATAGGCAGCTGCCTGTGCTTGGGAAGGAGCAGCTGCCTGGTTTTGGCAATTGCCTTCACAGCGCCCAGAAGCCCGGTGCTCTGCTGCTTTGCTTTTCGCAGTCAGTCAATTGCACACTAGTGAAGCTGAGCCAGGCTCTTCAGCTTTGCTGCTTTTGAGCATCTGTGCTCCACTTATGCTCTGTGACATCTCTCGAGGTTGTTTGCCTCGGCCAGGCTGGCAAGTGCCCGCTAGTACCTAGAGCTGGGCAGGAGAGGGCAGAGAGCACTTCCATCTGACAGCAGGTTGCAGATTGCCTCGGAAAGAGCCGTGTCCTTGGAATGTGCAGCAAATCCTCTTTCTTTGCAAACCGCGGTTAGTGTGCAGTGCAGGTCCACTCTCCCCTTGCCAAATGGAGTGGGAAAGCTTTTCGCTAAGATAGAGACGACTAGAGAGGCAGAAGCGCGGCTCCGGAGCTATCCGGAGGAAAGTGCCGCTTCCCGGCGTCTTTCGGCTTGAAGCGGCGCTCCGGAGCGCTGCGCTGCCGCTCTACTGAGCTTGTGCGCGAATTAGCCGCTTCTTCGCCTCCGAGAGGCAGAGATCGCGGTTGCTTGGAAGAGGCGTAGAACGAAGCCGCAAAGAAGCGGGCTTGTGTGCCAAGCCTTCCGACTGCTGGAGGACGGTGGCTGCCGCTCTCCTGCCTCTTGAATTCACTCTCGGCAAGCGAATGGAAAGCGTTCCAGGACAACTTGCCTGGGTTTTGATTTGGTCCTGATGCGTCCCACCTTGGCAAGTCTTGCTCGTCGCCAGAGGCTGCGAGATGCACAGAAGACGGTGGCAGCTGCTGAAAAGAAGGGCAGCGGTGAGTTTGTCGACAAGCAAGAACATAGGCAGCTGCCTGTGCTTGGGAAGGAGCAGCTGCCTGGTTTTGGCAATTGCCTTCACAGCGCCCAGAAGCCCGGTGCTCTGCTGCTTTGTTTTTCGCAGTCAGTCAATTGCACACTAGTGAAGCTGAGCCAGGCTCTTCAGCTTTGCTGCTTTTGAGCATCTGTGCTCCACTTATGCTCTGTGACATCTCTCGAGGCTGTTTGCCTCGCCAGGCTGGCAAGTGCCCGCTAGTACCTAGAGCTGGGCAGGAGAGGGCAGAGAGCACTTCCATCTGACAGCAGGTTGCAGATTGCCTCGGAAAGAGCCGTGTCCTTGGAATGTGCAGCAAATCCTCTTTCTTTGCAAACCGCGGTTAGTGTGCAGTGCAGGTCCACTCTCCCCTTGCCAAATGGAGTGGGAAAGCTTTTCGCTAAGATAGACACGACTAGAGAAGCAGAAGCGCGGCTCCGGAGCTATCCGGAGGAAAGTGCCGCTTCCCGGCTGTCTTTCGGCTTGAAGCGGCGCTCCGGAGCGCTGCGCTGCCGCTCTACTGAGCTGTGCGCGAATTAGCCGCTTCTTCGCCTCCGAGAGGCAGAGATCGCGGTTGCTTGGAAGAGGCGTAGAACGAAGCCGCAAAGAAGCGGGCTTGTGTGCGAAGCCTTCCGACTGCTGGAGGACGGTGGCTGCCGCTCTCCTGCCTCTTGAATTCACTCTCGGCAAGCGAATGGAAAGCGTTCCAGGACAACTTGCCTGGGTTTTGACTTGGTCCTGATGCGTCCCACTTGGCAAGTCTTGCTCGTCGCCAGAGGCTCCGAGATGCACAGGAAGACGGTGGCAGCTGCTGGAAAGAAGGGCAGCGGTGAGTTTGTCGACAAGCAAGAACATAGGCAGCTGCCTGTGCTTGGGAAGGAGCAGCTGCCTGGTTTTGGCAATTGCCTTCACAGCGCCCAGAAGCCCGGTGCTCTGCTGCTTTGTTTTTCCCAGTCAGTCAATTGCACACTAGTGAAGCTGAGCCAGGCTCTTCAGCTTTGCTGCTTTTGAGCATCTGTGCTCCACTTATGCTCTGTGACATCTCTCGAGGCTGTTTGCTCGCCCAGGCTGGCAAGTGCCCGCTAGTACCTAGAGCTGGGCAGGAGAGGGCAGAGAGCACTTCATCTGACAGCAGGTTGCAGATTGCCTCGGAAAGAGCCGTGTCCTTGGAATGTGCAGCAAATCCTCTTTCTTTGCAAACCGCGGTTAGTGTGCAGTGCAGGTCCACTCTCCCCTTGCCAAATGGAGTGGGAAAGCTTTTCGCTAAGATAGAGACGACTAGAGAGGCAGAAGCGCGGCTCCGGAGCTATCCGGAGGAAAGTGCCGCTTCCCGCGTCTTTCGGCTTGAAGCGGCGCTCCGGAGCGCTGCGCTGCCGCTCTACTGAGCTGTGCGCGAATTAGCCGCTTCTTCGCCTCCGAGAGGCAGAGATCGCGGTTGCTTGGAAGAGGCGAAGAACGAAGCCGCAAAGAAGCGGGCTTGTGTGCCAAGCCTTCCGACTGCTGGAGGACGGTGGCTGCCGCTCTCCTGCCTGTTGAATTCACTCACGGCAAGCGAATGGAAAGCGTTCCAGGACAACTTGCCTGGCGTTTTGACTTGGTCCTGATGCGTCCCACTTGGCAAGTCTTGCTCGTCGCCAGAGGCTCTGAGATGCACAGAAGACGGTGGCAGCTGCTGAAAAGAAGGGCAGCGGTGAGTTTTGTCGACAAGCAAGAACATAGGCAGCTGCCTGTGCTTGGGAAGGAGCAGCTGCCTGGTTTTGGCAATTGCCTTCACAGCGCCCAGAAGCCCGGTGCTCTGCTGCTTTGTTTTTCGCAGTCAGTCAATTGCACACTAGTGAAGCTGAGCCAGGCTCTTCAGCTTTGCTGCTTTTGAGCATCTGTGCTCCACTTATGCTCTGTGACATCTCTGGAGGTTGTTTGCCTCGGCCAGGCTGGCAAGTGCCCGCTAGTAACCTAGAGCTGGGCAGGAGAGGGCAAGAGAGCACTTCCATCTGACAGCAGGTTGCAGATTGCCTCGGAAAGAGCCGTGTCCCTTGGAATGTGCAGCAAATCCTCTTTCTTTGCAAACCGCGGTTAGTGTGCAGTGCAGGTACGCTCTCCCCTTGCCAAATGGAGTGGGAAAGCTTTTCGCTAAGATAGAGACGACTAGAGAGGCAGAAGCGCGGGCTCCGGAGCTATCCGGAGGAAAGTGCCGCTTCCGCCGGCGTCTTTCGGCTTGAAGCGGCGCTCCGGAGCGCTGCGCTGCCGCTCTACTGAGCTGTGCGCGAATTAGCCGCTTCTTCGCCTCCGAGAGGCAGAGATCGCGGTTGCTTGGAAGAGGCGTAGAACGAAGCCGCAAAGAAGGCGGGCTTGTGTGCGAAGCCTTCCGACTGCTGGAGGACGGTGGCTGCCGCTCTCCTGCCTCTTGAATTCACTCTCGGCAAGCGAATGAAAGCGTTCCAGGACAACTTGCCTGGGTTTTGACTTGGTCCTGATGCGTCCCTTCTTGGCAAGTCTTGCTCGTCGCCAGAGGCTCCGAGATGCACAGAAGACGGTAGCAGCTGCTGAAAAGAAGGCAGCGGTGAGTCTGTCGACAAGCAAGAACATAGGCAGCTGCCTGTGCTTGGGAAGGAGCAGCTGCCTGGTTTTGGCAATTGCCTTCACAGCGCCCAGAAGCCCGGTGCTCTG